>NC_133772.1:118425045-118433178 GCF_003597395.2 Chelonoidis abingdonii | reverse complement strand
TAAGATACTGCGCAGAACCCTCAAACTCCCAGGCCTCTGGTAGAGGACCCGAGGTTGAGGAAGACACATACCACCCATAGGGGTGAGAGGGGAATTTTTATATATATATATATAATGAATTACTCCAGCCATCATATCTGAGGTGGAAAGTAGCACCTGTTCAGTATTACAAAGCAACACTACATTCTTTCTTGCCAGTCCCCACAATTCCTGCTTAATAAAAACTCTCTCTATTACACACGCACATGCAATTATAAATTGTATTGAAGTAATATTATAGTTTATAAGTAATTTCTTATCATTAAGAAGGTAAAGCTAAGGATTTTGAAAGGCTGCCATCTTTAGCTTTCCTTGGTTTGGCTTTGCCATTTAGCTTTGTAGCATTTTTATTTCTGTGAGGGAAGGTACTGTGTTTTGGATTTTTCTCCAGCCCTCTAACTCCCAATTTTAATCCCTTCATGACAGATGGACAAAATGCAAGGGGAGGGAATTGTGAAAATTGCATCAAAATCCCCTCCCAACATTTTTCCATCTTTTTTTTTAAATTATAGAGCAAGCAAGAAAGAAAAAAGCAATTTTTGTTATGCTGATTTGCTTGTTTGATTATTTGTATCCCCTTTTCTCTATCAAAATTCAAAATGTTGATGAAAAGTATACTACAAAAATCAAAATTCAAAAATTTCTACAGGTCTTCTCTCCAATCTTTCTGTTTTCCTCTTTATCCCAGAATTGTGGGCTAAGAACTAATGTGACTCACCATAAGCTCTATTCCTCATTGGATCTTGGGGACAGCAGCTGAGTAATGGTAGGCATTCCTGTTTCCCTGAGGTGCTAAGTGCCCATTCTTTACTGCAATGTGCCCTGTGTCTGCTGGTTCAGGAAAAGACACTAAATATACACCCATACACCAGAAATAATTGTTCAAATTTTAAAACAAATGTTCTTTGTGTTTATGTGTATGTCTCTTTTTTGTCCACTTTCCTTCAATATCCTCTGCAGTGAGTATATTGGTATACAGTTGATGGAGAGAGAAAATCTGAGGTAAATATTGGATAATGATCAGGGAACATCATAATCACGAGTTTTCATGCTGGAAACCTGATCTAAGACATAACTCATCCAGTCAGGGCACAGAAACATAGCATGTGGCACACTGATGAAATCCTGGCCTCACTGAAGTCCATGGCCAAACTCCCATTGACTAACAACAGAGCCATGATGCACCCTTTCTGTCAAATCAAAATATACTGAGTTATCAAATTTTGAATATTTGCTATGAACCACTTTAAAAATGAGCTACAGGTCCCTAATTATGCGCAGGAATTATGTAGAGGGACTTTTCAAATAGTGAATAAATATGGGGAAATCATAATCTGTAGACAAATTCTGAACAGAAAATGATGCACTATTATTGAATGAATATTATAATATGGATTCAATGAGCTATTCTGAAAACTCTGAAAAATTGCTCATGTAGTTTTTGTCAGTAATTACCATAAAAGTCAGAATATTTGTAATATTTTTCCTTACATCTAGAGAGGGCCTTCCATAACAGCTTAAAGGGGCACAGATTTTTAAAGGTATTTAGATGCCTAACTCCCATTGAAATAAATGGGAACTAAGTGCCTAAAAACCTTTAAAAATCTAGCCAAATGTACATTTAAAGGATTAATTAATTGAGGTTCACAACATACTTAGCAGGTGTATATTATTATTTCTGTTTTACAGATAAGAAGATTTAAGCATAAAGAGACTACCTGATTTCTCAGAGTCATGAATGAAATCTATGACTGAGCTGGAATAGGACTCAGAACTCTTGATTCCTACCATTTGCTTTAACCATAGACAAAGGGGAACTGTGATTGGGTGCCTGCCCCCATACTGTGCTCTAAAAAGTTAATAGAATCCTAGGGAGGCTGCTCAGGATGCAGCCAATCAGAGAAGGATTGAGAGGCACAGCCAATCAGGGCTTGAAGGGCCCATATAAGAAGAACTGTTGGGCAGAGTAGCTGGCTGGAGCTTGAGGAGAGAAAACCAGGCTCCTGGCAGGAGGAAGGAGCGCCAGCACCTGGGACAGAGCAGTGCTGCAAGCAGGGACCTGGGGCACTAGAAAGAGCTCCTGTCTAGTTGCTAGGGCCTTCAGGCTGAGGCCCTGAGGTAAGGGTAGAAGAGAGGGCTGGAGCCACATGGGAATCGTCCCCAGGATAATGGACCACATTTGTGGTTGAGTGAGTAGCTGGACAGAGATTTCAGGCTCCCCTAAAAGTGGGGAACAGAGAGTGTGGCACAGCAAAGGGCAGTGTCCCTGGAAAGGGTGATGCAGTCCTAGGAGTGGTGCGGGTCCTGAAACAAAAGTGATGGTAGCGGGGCACCACCAGAGATAGCTGGCAGGAGGTGTTGCAGTGGTGAGCAAACCCCATCACAGACACAAATGGATGTACACACACACTCTTGCACAAATACATATAAACAAACAGAAAAGAATCCTGTGGCACCTTATAGACTAACAGACATTTTGGAGCATGAGCTTTCGTGGGTGAATATCCACTTCGTCAGATGCATGATGAAGTGGGTATTCACCCATGAAAGCTCATGCTCCAAAATATCTGTTAGTCTACAAGGTGCCACAGGATTCTTTGCTGCTTTTACAGCTCCAGACTAACACGGCTACCCCTCTGATATAAACAAACAAACACAGGCAGCACTGAACCACTCCAAATAAAGAGGACTGCCTTTCACTTGGAATTCAGTTCCAATATGGAAATATCAGGCACTACAAAACTGATACAAACTTTAAAATCAAAGGCACTTCATCATATACATTGAAATTCCTATGAAGGATCGTTTTACTGAAAAGCCAACTTCATCCTTATGTCAGAAAGCAAATAATCAAATACCCATAAAATAAGTTTGATTATATTTTATTTTGATCATACTTTTTTATTTATATTATGGTAATATAATATATTACCTGTCCAGATACTGCTGTTACCGTTTAAGGATTTATAGCTTAAAGACATCCAAAGTGGTTTTTTTTTTTTCCCATTTGTTTAAATGGGTCATAGATATTTACTCTACATATGAGTACCTGGATGCTTAATTTCAGCCTGGGGAAAAATTTTTATAGCAGAAATGTAAACCTCTTAAGATATTATGGAAATTCTGACAAACCTTTAGCTTTAGCACTGAAAACAGGGATGCTGTAATCAGAGGGAATTAGGATAATTACTTTTGATCCTTCCTTATTATGTTTGGCTTCACCAAGTTAAGACAACAATAAAGTGAAGTTACCAACATACTTGAAATTGATCTACACTGCTTTAATGTAGTTAGCTCTTAATTCTCTCTTTAGGTCCTCTGGATCTGCTTAAATTTTGAAACTGATTCAAAGAAATGCCTTAATTATTACAACTTGCAGCCTAATGGGCGTTCTATAGTATCTCAGCAGCAAACACCTACCAGTCCCGTCTATCCCCACCCCCAATATCTGTATTCAATTTCCAGCTTTCCGAAATCCAGGCATGCAGTACAACAGACCCTCAAAGCACGTAAATCACTGTTCCTCTTTAGCATGCACACATCCTGGCTGTGTTGTTCTGCTGATTTATAAGAAACATATCTCTCTCTCTCGCTCTCTTTCGGTATATGAAATTGACAATATCTTTGCATTAAATAGTATATCTCACTGTTTTCTCTCATTAGAGACTGAATCCTGCAGATCTTAATAAACCCTTCCTCAGGCAGAATTCATATTGGCAAAATAAGGACTAAAGAACGTATGGTGCCAACCAATTTTTTAATCAACCTGATTTCAGTGGGGAATTCTGATTAAATCTTAACAACATGACTGCAAGGTTAGGGCATATACCTTATTAGCTAGCCTATTTAGAGCCACACATTCTTTAGCTGGTCTGTCAGCTGTTTGTTAAACATGCAAAACACTGACTGAACTATTTTAATGTATTTGGCTATGATTTTTTCTAATTAAGAGCATTGAATGGTCTTAAATATTCTTGTTATTTGCAGTCAATTTTCCATTACTGTCGTAAAAAGAAAGAGGAAAAGGTAGTTGAGTAATATGGGGTAACAGAAGGCTAACAGAAACTGCCATAGCACTACAATTGATGCAAGAGACAGGCTAGAGGATTAAAATAATACAAAATAGAAGGAGAAATACAGACTCAATAATTTAGTCAAAACAATCAATGGGATAGGATTATACTGCAATGCAATACATATATTTGCATACACCCTTCATATGAATGTCAGAGCATAACAGCAAAAACATATTGACTGCCCAAATGTTTCATTTAAAGAGTCTAGATTTGAATGACATGAAGGAATTGTGGTGCTAAACATCTTCAGTCAAAAAACAAGCAAACGAATAAACCAACAAGAGAGACAATGTGGATTAGTGGATAGGGCACTGGACTTAGACTCAGAAGTCTTGACTTCTAATCCTGGTTCTGTTTTTGGCCTGCTGCATGATCTTGGGAAGTCACTTTATCTCTCAGTGTCTGTTTCACCTACCAATCTTTAGCTGTCTTGTCTATTTAGAATATTAACTCTCTCAGGGTGACAAACTTCTCTTGCTATGTGTTTATAGAGTTTCTAGCACATTTTGTGCCCTAATCTCAGTTGGTGCCGCTAAGCGCTACTGCAATCCAAATAATAAATCATAAAAAAATTATACAAGGGAGGAAGTTTGATTGTGAAATCCCCTAGAAATAATTGTAAAGGTTCTTAATGAGAAGTTCTACATCAAGCAAGGTGGATTATAAAGTCATCAACACACCCCAGAGTTCCTATAATTTATGGGAAATTTGAAAAAAAAAAAAAAACCTACCCAAACCTATAGCCCAAATTTATACTCCCCACTGTTTTCCCCACACCCACAAAACCAATGGAATAACTTTCACTGACATAAATGGAAGCAAGATCCATATCACTACAATGAAAAACAAAATTTAGATTCAAGGCATTCTTTTCTTCAAGTGACATTTCCGATACAGAGGTTGCCAACCACCGCATCCCATCTTTTACAGTCTCAACAGAGTTGTAAAGCTTCCACTCTCCTTTGGATATCAGTCTGTCTGGCCATCTTTCCCATGTGGCGGGTTCTCTTTCTTCTGCTTTCTGGTTTATCTGTATTCTTGTCTAATAGTAGGAGTCTGGAATAGAATCTCTCTATGATAAATTCATCCTTTTCATCACTTCATCATTTACAATTTTGGCTATCCAGATAATTATTCAAAATAAAACAATTAAATATTGACAAGTCACTTTAAAGAAAGAGAATATTCTGCATAAAAGAATTGGAGACGAAATAACACAGTATAATGAGAAAAAAATAGGGAAACTAGCAACTCTCAGTGTGTTAAAGTTCCCAATCTAGTTTCTCAAGACCATTCATTATTTCTCATAATTTTGTCATGTCCCTTCTTTTCCATCTCCTTTCTAAGGTAATATTTCCCTTACTGTAAACAACAACATATGACAATTTAGCTTTTAACAACCTTAATTATAATGCAGCAGGATGCATTACAACTTGGAATTCACTGCTCCAGTATGTATAGTAACCACAGACTTTTCCTGAAATTATAGTGGGGAGATACCAGGTGCTCAGGGAAGGGATCTTGCTTCTTTTCTGTTTGGAAAATGCATCTGAAAATAAATTAATAAATAACATGGCTCCAAGGCCTAGAAATACTCTTTTTGGTACTGATACGGGTATCACTTGCCAATTCAACCTAATACGGAGAATACAAGCAAATCAATAATTATTACGACCGGTGTAAAGGGAGCCTCAGAAGAGCTTAGCTGAACTGCAGGCTCCTCACCCAGCAGGTTTTGTTGTGTAGATGCAAGCAACTCCAGATGAATATGAGGTACCTGTTCAAAAACCAGAGATCAATGACAATAAAAGAGTGCTAAACAAAATGTAAGCCAAAGTTGGATTTTGGCAAAATCAGAAGAGCAAAGTTGGAGGAAACGAATGTTCCAACACTGGAAGGAAAGAAACAACAACAACACAGAGAAAGAAATGGCCAAGCAGAGACCTGCTGGACAACTGAGACTTTATTACAAGAGGAGAATGTATGTAAATTGAGATTGAAAGCCTTAAAAAGGGAGATTAATGGTACTGAACCACATACAAACATACTGATAGACACAATGATACAGGACAAACTGCAGTCACAAATGGAAGAAATATCAAGGACAAATATGAGTGAAGCAGCATCTGAAGGGAAATACAAATGATTTGTTAAGATCATGCAAAGTGTAAGAAACACTGAGTACTGACTAGTGCTACCAAATATGAAATGTGTAGACCAGCAAAGACTGGATAATATAGAGCAAATATTGAATGAAATGCTCATGTAAGCTTCAACACAAGTAAGCATTAGCTCATTGAACAACATAATTTATGCTATAGCAACAGTAGCAGCTCATTGGCTTAATATCAATCCAGCTGACAATGTGAACCACCGAAAAACTCCCTATATTAAAGAACCTCCATGAAAACAAAAGTTAACACAGAAGAGTATGCTTTTATGTCAAGATACTAGCCTATAAATTTGGGAAAAAAATATTTGAAGAGAAAACAGGTGTGAACAGATCTGGAAATGAAATAGCTGCATGAAACGGATGTGAGAACTGGGAAGGAACAATATAAACACAAGCCGATCACACTGAGTCATGCACTTTAAAGATATTCAACACAAAGTTTTCACTATAAAAAGAACAGATTTTGCATGAGACATTCTCAGAGCTGTTTTGATCAGATCAATGTTAAATGCAGAATATGAAAAAATAGAGACCCAATAAATAACATGGAAGAGTTTCAGCACTACCGGAGGGAAATCTAGTCTGAGGTTTCACAACATAACCAAACAGCAGACTGGATTAAAATTATGATTTAAAAAAAACCCAAAAACAAACAAACAAACAAAAACCCAAAAAACATGCAATAGAGGAGTTCATAGGAATCGTCGGCTATCCCTCGATGTGAGGACTGTGTTTGCCAAAGGGGTTCACTGGTGGCTTTTTAAGTGGCTGAGGAGCCCAATTCGTACCCTGCAGATTTTCCCACAGAAGTGACAGGTGTAATCTTGGAGGAGACATAGTTGTTAGCTAGAGTGTTGTGCCTTTTCTTTCATCTTGTGTCACTTCTCTGTCTCATGAACACATCAGTTCTCCTCAAAGTGAGCTCTGGCTTGGTGTATGATGTGACACCACTGTGTTCTTTTCCACGCCAAATCCTCCTAGGTTGTTGGGTTGATGTCTCTCTTTTTAAGATGTACTTTCAGTATGTCTTTGAAACACTTCTGCAACCCTCTGTAAGCCCTTCTTTCCTGACTTAACAGAGAAAAGTACTTGTTTGGGGAGGAGAGTGTCAGGCACACAGTGTACACAGTGGCAAGCCCAATGAAGTTGGTGTTTCACGACCTGCGCTTCTATACTGCTGATGCTGATTGATGAGAGAACGCTGATGTTACTGTGTCGGTCTTCCCAGATGATCTGAAAATCCTTATCATAGGAATTCTTATATATTCCTATGAGGCAGCATAGGAATATATAAGAAATAAATAGCTGAGGTACTGAGTGAAATGAAAAATTGAAAAGTACCTGGACCAAACAGGGTGCATGGATTCTGGCTGAAACACTTAACTGCTCTGCATGATTGTTTACTTAAACAACTTAATAAATGTTTGAAGAAAAGATGTCTAAGATGGATGGTGAAAGGGGAAAAAATCATCTCCATATAAAAAAGGAAAGAAATGACCCTATGAATTACAGATTGATCATATGTTTACCAACTTTGTGCAAACTTCTAAAGGAAATTCTGACAAAGAAGATCTGGATAGTTCTAGCTTGCAATGGAATGCTGCCTCCTGAGCAGAAAGGATGCACAGTAAACACAAAAAGGACAAAAAAAAACCTACCTTGGGATGAACAGCAGGATCACAGAAGATGCAAAACAAACCAACAAAAAAATGCGGTGCCCAGAACTGGACACAATACTTCAGCGGAGGCCTAACCACCGCAGAGCAGAGCGGAAGAATAACTTCTCGTGTCTTGCTCACGACACACCTGTTAATGCATCCCAGAATCACGTTTGCTTTTTTTGCA
>NC_133772.1:118252638-118423638 GCF_003597395.2 Chelonoidis abingdonii | reverse complement strand
ATACTTCTCACATTTGTATATAGGCATCTAAGATACTGGTTTGATCTTGCTTCCCAGTTTTGCCCTGACCCTCCTTTCTCTCTGCCATTATGGCCCATGCTCCCTCCTATTTCTGACCCATCTCCCTGGTCTCCATGTTCCCCACTTACCTGTGGACTTTGCTCACGTGTACCCGTCGAACCTAGTTTAAAGCCCTCCTCACTAGGTTAGCCAGTCTGTGTCCAAACAGGGTCTTTCCCCTTCTCAAAAGGTGAATGCCATCTCTGCCCAGCAGTCCTTCCTGGACTTATTTCTAGTATGAATTTGTCTAGATTCAACTTCCAGCTACTGGATCATGTTATATCTTTGTCTGTTAGAATGAAGAGCTAATTATTAAATATTTGCTCCCCATGTAAATAGTTACAGACCTTAATAAAGTCATCCCTTTCCCTTCTCTTTGGTAAGATAAATAGACTGAGCTCCTTGTGTCTATCTATATAAGGCACGTTTTCTAATCATACTTGTGGCTTTTCTCTGAACCCTCTCTAATTTATCAACATCCTTCTTGAATTGTTGACCCCAGAACTGGACACAGAATTCCAGCAGTGGTTGCACCAATGCCAAATATTAAAGTAAAATAATTTCTCTACTCTTACTCAAAATGCCCCAGTTTAATACACCCCAGGATCACCTTTGCTCTTTTGGCCACAGCATCACATTGGAAGTTCATTTTCAGCAGATTATCTACCTCAGCCACCAAATCTTTCTCAGCATTACTGCTTCCCAGTATAGAGTCCCCATCCTATAAGTATGGCCTACATTCTTTATTCCTAGATGTATACATTATTTTATTATTTATTTATTATTATTCATGCTAGAGAACTGCACTAGGGACATGATCCAAATCACTTTAAAGTCAATAGGTGACTTCCTATTTACTTCAAGGGGTTTTGGATAAGGCCTTGAAGATCTTAAACCAGTGAGTAGTCCAATTGACTTCATTGGGTCTATTCAAGTTAGACATGTGCTAAAGAATCTTGATGAACTGAGCCTAAATGCCCTCAAGTCCTACTGAAACTAGGGTGCCCAGCACCTTGCAGTATTGGGCAAGGTATCTTGTCACATTTTGGGGTGCAGTTCAGACCAATGAGAGCATATGTCACTGCTTGCCCCTAACCATGGGTGTCTTAAATAATTGGCTGCTGTAGCTCCCTGTCTAGATACTCATACCCAACAGCACACAAGCATGCACTGAGTGTCTGTGTGTTGAGCAGTCCAGATTCAGCAACTCTGACTGCAGCAGCCTGCTTGTTACACCACAGCCCCACTCTGGTCTTCACCAGCCTTGCAGGGTACCCTCCACGATCCTGAATTTCCCCCAAACCATCTGACCTGAAGCATCTAGTCCTCATCTTGAACACTAAGAGAATTAATAAGGTCAGTTTCTACTTTAAAGAGGCATAAGTATAGCTTATCACTTTAATAGGAGTTAACAATCCTTTCAATTCAAACAGCACTGAGTTGCATTATAGTACAAATAAAACATGTTTATTAACAAAAAGATTTAATTTAACTGATACCAAATAGAAGGAATTGAAAATAGAATGGGTTACAAATAAAAAGTAAAATACATTTTCTGGTGCCTAAGACTTAACAAGCTATAGACTTGGTTCAAGATAGATTTCTTGCCAGTCTTCTTTCTTTCCAGTCATTCCTGACTTTCTCTCAGTCAGGGCCTTCCACAGAAGTATATTGTATTGGTTTTCCTTGTCTTCCTCAGTGAAAGAACTTTGCCTAAGCAAGTTTCTCACTTATGTTCAATTCCCAAAGATTTCAGCACCCTTGGATGAAGGACCCATTTTTCTCAGCTTGCAAGAGCTCTGGTCCCTTGTGTCTCTCTAGTGATGGATCCCAAGATGGCTTCTTCTCTTCCCTTATATCTGCCCAAACTCACGGTTTTGTCCCCAGAATCAGGATGACCTCATACTGTTCATTCCTTCCTTTTGAATTCCCATCTCTGATTCAGATGTAAATGGGGCTTCCATTGTTTTTGGTCACACCTGGCTTAATTTCATGGAGACAGGTAGAGAACTGCCTTTCCATCTCTTTGGGAGAAAACCTCTTTCTCCCTTTTTTGGCCACAGACTTTAAAACTTAATATTACTGAATATTTTGAATTCCTTCTATAGTTTTAATACATACATATTATAATTTTATTAATCACCACTGTATCTTTAGCTTTTATAAAAGACCTTACCTGAAACACTTTTATAATACAGTAAAATTGTATACAAACATTTGATTCAATTACTTATCATTTGAGGTTTAGACCCCCTCATGAAGCTACCTCCCCCACCCACAAGGTTGATGGTTTTGTTTGCCTTTTAAATAAATGTGCCTTCATTGTATCTGCTTGACAATCAAATAAATACATATTACTTTGTCTAAGCAGACCGTGCCTACGCATTGCATGCCAAACACATTTTAAGACCATAATTCTAGCACATAGCCATAATTCGTTATACATACTCCACACATACATCACTCAAGAATAAATCATCAGTGTTATTAGTATTCCAATGATATATTATATATCGCCTTTTGGGTATATGTCACGACAACAGTGTGTTTGGTATAGTGAGTATCTCAGGTCCAACAACAGTTGCTGACACAGAGAAGTGAGCCACCAATG
The DNA here is from genome assembly GCF_003597395.2 of Chelonoidis abingdonii. Lineage (NCBI taxonomy): Eukaryota > Metazoa > Chordata > Testudines > Testudinidae > Chelonoidis > Chelonoidis abingdonii. The sequence goes on along the minus strand of NC_133772.1, from coordinate 118,420,967 downwards.
GGCCTCTGTGTCAAGCTGACAAACACTGATATTTTTTAATAACAACTCTGCAATGGGTAACATAGGATGAGAACAAGTTCTAAGGGTTGCAGGTCTCTTGGTATTTTCAGTGATAAACTTCAGAGTTCCTGTAACAAACACAGTATGAAAATGAAGTGAAAACATGTATAAATAGCAAATAGACAAATGTTATAATTTACATAGTGCTAAAAGCAGCAAGGAGAAAAACACAATGTAAATGTAAACCCTAACAGACCAGGTTATAAAGCAATACATATGGAAAATTAGAACTGGTGGAGATATATCAAATGTTTTAATAGTAATTTGCTGTTTATTTTAAATCATTTCCAATTAAAGTTCTACAGAGAGGAAAATCTCAACAATAATTAATTTGTCTAGAAGAAAGATAATCTCCAATAATTAAAGGGATAGAATTAATCCTTTTTTACGATGGAACATCCACCCCGCTGATATGAAATTACCGTTTGGAAATCTTTGTAAAAGAAAGAAATTCTTCAAGGGGAACATTTTCAGTAAATTGGAAATCATGAAGTGGAGGATACAGTTTGAAACACATTATATCAGATTATCTTTGATATAGTCTTTTGTAATACTCAGTGAAATCATACTGTATTTACAGCTATGACTATAGTAAAATAACTATTCTGCTACAGTGGCAAAGCAAAGATTGTATCAGCTCTTAGTAACCCCAGTTGTCAAGCATTTCTATAATGTCAGCAAAGGGACTTTCAGAGTAGTTAATAAAAGCTGTGGTTTAGGCTGACATTGCAGGAAAGTTGGGCCTGTTTTGCAGGAAGACTTTTCCTCTTTAGTTTTCAATTACCTCCCTCGGTATTCTGTGAATTTGGCTTGCTGTGCTGATGAAGATTATGCAAAGATCAGTTTGGAATGAAACTAAACCACTGTGAAAAAACTGTGAGTCTTGCAATTACTCCTTTGAAGATCCTTTTGCCTTATTTTTTTCTTTTCTGCAGTCTAATAACACCAGTATGTATATGAGCTGCCAATTCCTTTCCAGGGACACGCCAATATAGTAGCTAACTGAAGGAGAGCTTGGAAGCTTAGAGAGGGTTTCCTTTACATTTGGGAATGAGATAATCTCTTACAAATATCTAGCCTTCCAGATGAATATAGAGATTTTGACTGGGTTGAATTTGAAGCTACCTTCTTTTCAGATAGTTTGATATACGTGAAGTACATTGAAATGTATTAGGGGGATGATTAAGTAGATTTCACTGCTGTTCTGCATGTGTTCTCCTTCAGGTCAGAATCAGAGCCAACCAGAAAGCAGGAAGTGTGCAGAGTTTGTGGAAAACTTGAGTTTTGCACTTCATATTTGTAAAGGGGAGCCTCTGTGGCTGATCAGGGTCAGATGCTGAGGGTGATGGTGAGGCTCTATCCGTCATTGCTCCCACTGACGGAGACTCCTCTTATGCAACAATTTCATTATTAAAATCAAAATGATCTGCTTTTGATACTGCTATGTAGGAAGCCAGATGGTATTAGAATATCAAACATTGTGTTAGTGCTGCTAACACTAAAATAACAGGGATAGAGTTTAGAAGATTCCACTTTAGGTAGTGTCAGTGGAACTGTGACATTTCATCACTTTATATTTCAACACTGTCAACATTCTCTCCAATATATCTCAGGGCCGCCCAGAGTGGGGGACAAGTGGGGCAATTTGCCCCAGGCCCTGGGCCCCACAGTGGCCCCCACGAGAATATAGTATTCTATAATATTGCAACTTTTTTTTACAGAAGAGGCCCCGGAAATTGCTTTGCCTCAGACCCCCTGAATCCTCTGGGTGGCTCTGATATATCTGCTAGGCTACTGGCACCACATTTTGCCAGTGTCACGGCACCTCTACAGGCCTAAATGGTGGCAATTTTGCTGTGTTATTAGCATAAATACTTGTTGTATTAGAGGACAGTCAACTGAATTGTAGTGCTTTATGACTCCTCTTAACACATTTCTTACATTGGTTCACCTGCTCCCATTTGCCTTGGAATCTGAATTCCAGGTACAATGGTTCTAAAATGAAATGACTGACAAATGGGTTCACACTCCATGCTGATGAAAAGTGAATAAAGGACACTGGGTGCTGAAACTCTCATAATAGGCTGATCCACACTCCATTTATGTCAATGAAAAAGCGTTACTAGACTCTGAATCAGGCCACATAAGTATTTCATATAATTTTTGTTAGGGCAAGGTGAACTATTTGTAATGAGTTATTGATTTAGCTGATTTAACCATGTCTTCTGTTTGTATATCACTCCATAAGAAGTACCTTTGATTTAGATAGTAAAATATGGTCCAGTGGTAGAATATGACTCAGTCTGATTGTGTGTCAGCCATAAAGGAAATTCAAGGTCCTGATTTTCACCCTTCTCTTCTAATCACTATACCACATTACAAAAACTTTGTGATGAAATTGTGTGATATGCCACATCTACTGTCAATTAAAGACTTATTTAATCCACCACATGGTCATCTGCTCTCATGGCGCCCGTAGTGGATAAGTTAACTGGGGAAGGATTTACGGTACAGAGTGCATGGCAAGCTTCATGGTCCAAAGAGAAAGTGACAAATAGTTATATTGTCTCAGACCCCTCTCAACATCAACTCAGGTTTGATTTACCATGAAGGCAATGGAGCCTACTGAACTGGTTTCGTACTGGACATGGAATTTGTGCTGCAGCGGAATTCTGGTTTTAGAGAGAGTCCACCCATGTCAATGTGAGTAGCCACAAACCATGACACACACTGTTGAGGATTTCAAAATGACTTAACATCCTGGAAGTCTTCATGCCTTGAACATGATAAGAATGCTGTGGCATGGCTTGATCAGATTGCATACACCAAATTAAAAAATAACAAAATCCTTACTGCTTGTTCATATAGGCCACCGTTCAGCATGATATTTAAGCAGATGTGTAACTTTAAACTTCAAGTAGTCCCATTGTTATATGCTTAATTTTGGTGAATAGGGACATTTCCCCTTTATCTCCTAAAAATTAAAATACCAAAATATTCTTAAACTGTTTTGAATCTGCGCCTCAAATAATACAACTGAACTCCACATTCAAAATATAATGGCGCCTTCATCCTTCCACTGAATTTTGCATCCTTTCTTGGTAGACATTAGTCTTCCCTTCTTTAATATAAAATCTTAAAGGGAGGAAGGGGCACCAGTTAAGCCACTGTTATCTTGAGAAAGAAATGCAATTTCTCCACTAATTGAATTAAGGATTATGGAGGGCAGCCATTTCAGCTTATTTCAGATTTGCTTCAGTAATTAATACAACATGCTTCCGATGTTAACCGGTTAAAACCACAATCTTAAATAATGTTTGACCTTAAAGAGGATAATTATTTATGATATATTCACAAAACTATTTTCAGTGGCATTTATTCAATCATATCAGTAAGTGCTTCTTAATATGAACAGCAAAACTTCCCAAGAAAAGGATGAACATTACACTAGATGGTAGTATAAATCCTCATAAATGCACCTTTCTTACAGACAGATACTGAACGACTGTGTCTGAGGACATTAAGGGCACCAGTGGACAAATAATGTACCATGAAGGATATGAATCTATGCCTTTGGACCTCTTTTTGTACTAACTTGCTGACTTTATTTGCACTTGGATACCAGATGTACAGTCTGGAGGTTTCATTTTCTTTCACATAGAATTCCATCATAGACAATTGCTGTGTTTTTTCACCTCGTGAGTTTCCTCTCTCTCACTCCCCCCCCCCGCTCCCCCCCCCGCTGTTGCTTTATGGTATCAGCTGTCCTTTATAAGACATAGCTAGTTTCCGTATCAGGCATATTAGTTAACTGCCATCTCCTGATATACATTTCTGGTTTTCCAGTTTATAAGTGTACAGATGACATTGATTTTTCTAATATCTATCCCTGTAAACTCCTTGTGAAATCTAAAAATTAAATAATCATATTCTGCTTCTTATATCACCAGCATTAATAACAGTGCTGCACTTACAATTTAGATGCCTTTCATGTTGGCGATGCCTGAGGCAGAATAGATCCAGCTCACTCCCCCACAGCTGTGTTAGCTCAGCAGTGCTGACAGACAACAGCATGCATAATTATTTATGCATGAATAATGATTATTCATACAACTTCATAAATATGCCCTGGAGACAAATATGACCTGGTCTCTGTCCCATTGATCCCAATGGAACCACTTGCATGAGTTATGATTCATGGATTAGTAGAATTTAGATTAAAAGGGGAGCATACACTTGTTTTCTGTGAGCAAATAAAGCAACAATGGCTACCTGTCTCCCATTATCTTCACCAGGCATTAAATTGGGCCTATGCTGTGAAATATTTTTTTCTACCCACATCATTTTATAAATCCTAATTACACTCCTAATTGATTAGCAATGAGAAACATTTATAATAAAATGTAAATCATTTTAAATTGTCTCCATCGGTTAGTGTTGAATTTTGATACTTCACTTAAAACTCTCTTCATGCATATTCGATTAAATGACACCAACTCACCAAGTTCACAAATTCTCTGCTTTCCAAATGCTTGTAAAAATAAAGTGCCTGATCCACTACATAACTACTCCAGGTTTACACTGGAAAAACTCCATCAATTTCAATGGAGTTATACAAGAGTCAAACTGGAGTAATGAAGTGGTGACTCAGGTCTGAAGCATTTAAAATCATATTGAATTTGTTCAGATCTCTGCTTTATTGGTATGTCAGTAGAAATAACCTAAAAAAAAAAAGAACACATATTAATGGGATGCTCTAGAAGCAGTACCCTGAGAAGTACAATATTGTCTCTTTTAATGAAAGACTCCTGCAGAGAGACATTAATAGTGCAACTAATAACAATACAGAAGCCATTTCTTCTTAATATGGAACAAATTTTCTCTTGGGAAAATGGACAAAAAAATGTAATTTTCCCTGGGGGGTGGGAAGAAGAGGAAAAGAAACACTTCAACCAAATCTATTTACAACAGAAGAGAGTGCTAATTCATCAGCTTGTGTAAATCAGAATAGCATAACTGACATCAATGGAGCAATGCCAATTTACAGTAATTGAGGATGTGGTGTAATAAAACAAAGGTAGTTAAGATGGAGAGGGGAATGGAAGGATTACACCAGAAGCGATGCTGAAATATGCTTATTGTTATGTACACATCTGGGTCCTTTTTAAATATGGGATTTTTAACTTTATATTATATGTGATGTAGATTTTTTTAAAATTTCTGTAACGTAAAATATTGCAGTCTGGATCCTATCCTGTGCCAGTCCCATCTGTGTTATTTTAAGAAAATATGGCATAGAAGGAGAACAACAACAATAAAATACATATTTATTTCCCATAAACAGACCAAGGGAAATAAAAAATCCTTAGCAATAAAGTGATCCATACTCTACCTTCATTGAGGAAAACAAAGAAAATGACATATTAGCACATTTTGGCAGCCCTTCCATGAGCATGTCATTTTCATTTCCAACCACTACAAATGTAATCTGGACTTTGGACACAGAGCCTGCCCTAGGTTTGCTAACATGGCACAATCCATTATAATGGCCATTATTTGTCTTTGTGTGAAACATGAAGCTACGCATTAAAATTAAGGTGTTGACAAGAACTTGAAATGAAGGGCTCCATGCTGTGAGAAGATCCCCATTATCACTGAAGTGGAAAGAACTTAGTCAAAGCAAGCAGAGTTATTTTATGCTAATAAAGATAATGTCAGATTACGTTCCTGTAATTCCACAATCAAATATTATATCCTTGCAGGCTACCCTAAATAGCCACTAACTGGCTGTTTTCTCTCTCCTGCTCTCTCAAATAAGGTAAAGACAGTGGGGCATTGTGCCTATGATGCCTCTTACAAATTCTCACCAGGCTTGATTCCAATATCTCCTCTTTCAGTTTAATATGTTCTTTATTTCCTCTCCTAATAATTAAGCTTGCATTATTGTTATTAGTGAAGAATGGCCTCTGTATTCAGTCTCTGAGGAGGTATCTGTGGGTCAATGGTTTGGCTAATACCATCTACATTTGTGGTGTATTTAGATATAATTCTGTTTTTTGGGGCACTGGAACTTTAAAATTCTGCTTATGTGTGTGCTAGGGGTCTGGGCCGTGAGGGGATTCAAGATGGAGGATCTTCCAGAGCAAAGATATAGTCTGTTCTCTCTCTCTCCCTCTCAAAGAGACTTTACATTCATTCTTGCTTTGTTCTGTTGTTTTCCCTTGTTCTAAAGTAAAATGATCTAGACTGGAAGTGTATGCTTTCCTTTTTTCTGTATTGAACACAATGTGGTGCACATTCACATGCACATGTATTGTTCAAAGTGCTTTGAGATTCTTCTGGATGAAGGATTCTATATAAGGGATTTTTAGCCTAACCTAACAAGCAACTAATATTGGGCTACAAAAATTATTAATATGTAAATTACTGAATGCATTTAATTAAGTGGTATCTCTGGATTCAAGAAGTTGGTTGGGTGAGTGAGTGGGGCAATGATCATGAGAAGCAACATGATCTTGGTGGATAAGGCATTGACCTGGGTCTCAGGAAACCTGAGTTCTATTCTTAGCTCTTACACTGATCTGCTCTGTGACCCTGCACAAGCCATTTCAAGGCTCTGTGCCTTGGTTTCCCTTTATACCCATTGTCTGTTTACACTGTAAGCTCCCCAGAACACATGCTGCCTCTCACTGTTTTGAAATGCCTGGTATGAGGGAGGGCAACTGAAGTGCTACTGTAATACAAATAATAGAGAATCATAGAAGATTAGGGTTGGAAGAGATCTCAGGAATTCATCTAGTCCAACTCCCTGCTCAAAGCAGGACCAACCCCAACTAAATCATCCCAGATGAGGCTTTGTCAATAATAATCATTCCTTTCTCTGTGGATCATTACTAGACACAATATTTCCATTTTCAGTGACATAGTCCAAGTACCATATTTACCTGTTGGCCCAATGAGCCAAGGCCCAGTGTAGCAGCAAACAAAAGGAAACATCTAGCAGTCAAAAGAGAGAGAGAGGGAAAAGACTTACAAAGGGTTTCAAAATGCTTCCATTTTTATTTTGATGACTCAGTTGGGTGTGGAGTTATGGCTCACTGACTGCTCTCTGATCACTTGGACTATAGCCAGTACATTCTTGGGTTATACTGCACAATTCGCCTGTTTGCCAAATTTGTCACTGTTACCTCTTAGGTAGCCAATGCCAGACTCAGCAATATACTCTGACACTGAACATGCCTGCTGTAATCGCATGTGTGCAGTAAAAGTACATTGCACCTTTTAATAGTAATCCCTTATTCATTATTTATTCATTCTTTGTTATTTACTTTTTCACTCACATTAAACAATATAGAGCTCCATGAAAACATCTGCTCAACATGCAGTAGTGGAGGGAAAATAAGTAAACGCAATGTGAGATTGTATTAGAGAGTAAAATGAAAATATTATAAATCCTTGGTCCTCCAGAATCCTGGATACTGTGCTCACTGTCATTTTATTTTCCTGCGTGCAGAATATTTGGGCTGAATATATTTAGTCATGCTTTCATTATTTACCCTCAGGGAAGTATTAGGGGTAGGGATATGTGGATCTTTGGGAATGGTCATGAGAAGAAGCATAGTCTTACTACATAAGGCATTGGTGTGGTATTCTGTTCTCAGCTCTGTCATTGTTTTGGTGGGGCCAATAGATGACAACATTTTTGATTTCAGAATAAAACAACAAAGAGTTCAGGTATGTTTGCAAAGAAAGGACACAATCAGAATAAATAATAGCTAATGCTAAGAAAACAGCTGTGAGCAAATCTCAGACTCAGCTCTTCCCAAATACCTTCAACTTCTACTTCTATATGGTCAAAGATATCACAGTTTGCTGAAAGATCGAACATGATTGGATAGTATAGTTATTACCTATACAAGTGGTCCTTTAGGCACATGAGTTTTAAGTTGTCACTGATTTTTCCTAAAGATTATGAATAATGCTCAGTCTCTTCTCTGCTGAAGCCCAGGGTTTAACCTCTGAAGTTCATTAAAACCATAGTCAGAAATCCATAGTTTTGGGAATAACACAGATTAGTTTGTGGCTTTTCTAGACAGTGTCATCCAGGCAGCCACTGATACCTTTAGTGTTGCTGTAAACTCCCTCTTGGTACTCTGTACTGTACCTTTACCACTACTGATATCTAGAATGAGGGCCAGACGTGAACACAGCATTCAACATGCTGGTGATTTATACAAGGTCTTGATAATATTTTCTTTATTTTTCCTTATCCCTTTTTTAAACACAATCTGCCATATGATTTCCTTTCTCTAATCACTACTGTGTTTGAGCATGTTTACACTGAGCTGTCCAAAATGATGCCAGAGATCTTTTTTCCTAAGAGGCTACCATTAATTGTTTTAGTATTTCAAATAGATCCTTCCAATGTATATTAGAACTTGTCAGGAAATGTTCTAATTTTTTCCTTCTGTGAAAAATATTAACCACAACATACCCTTCATCAGCCTAAAAATGTTGTCTACTCAGGAAAAAAATAAAATAAAATTTTTGGCACGATAGACCAATATTTTTCAATGGCAAAAAACAGTTTTTGATGTCCAAAAACGAAAATATTTTCAGTATTTGGGTTTCAACAAAGACAAAAAAAAAAAAGTTGAAAATGGCTCTTTCCATTGTGGCAAAATAGCAGAGCTCGTCTTAAGTCAGAATTTCCCTTCAGGGAAAAACTTCCGATAAATTAGTTTTAAAAAATTGTAAACAAAATTATACCTGGGAGCCCAAGTTCTGAGACTCCCCAGCTCACTCTGGCTCCCAGATTTTCCAGGCTCTGCAACAGGGAGTCTAGAAGCTCTGAGAGTCCCCTGGGCTTCCAGGCCCCAGGTCCTGGAAACCTGGAGAGCCGTCGTTCCAGTTGGGGGTCTTGGTTTGAAGGCTACTTGACCTGTAAGCCTAGATTCTGAGAGCCCCAACTAATACCAGGACTTCCAGGGTTGCAAGACTCTCAGTTCTGTGGCAGGGAGCCTGGAAGCCCTGATGTTCCCATCTCTGGGGTAGTTCTCATGGCCTGAGGCCATACCCCAGAGCCACAGATACTGGAAGCCTTGGGGTTCTGACTCTAAGGCCTTCCACTAGGTGGGCTGCCGAGGAGACTGACAGGTGAGCTGGCAGAAAACCAGACAAGTTTTGAATGCTGCCTGTGTGTCATTAGAAGGTTCTTTGAAACAGGCACATTCCCACAAAATGTTTTGATTTTAATAATGAGTCTTTTCCAACAGAAAAAAAAAAAATCCATCCACATTTTTTGACCAGTTCTACAAACTAGCCATTTTCCATCAAAGTATTTTGACAGAAATTTGTCAAGGAGCTGTAATGAGCATTGCTTGTCTACATTAAATTCCAATTACCATTGTGTTGCCCATTCACCCAATTCTGTTACGTCCTTCTCAAATTCTGTTCTCCTAAATAACCTCTGTGATAATATAACTTGAATATATGAATAAAATGGAAATACGTTTATGCTGATTATGTACAAGTCCTTAATTAATGCATTGCTCTGGTGACCTTTCTGTTTATATCTGCATTTTCTTTCTCTTTCAGAGATGCTTAATTATTTAACAAAGGATACTTTCAGAACTTCTCTTCTCTCCAAAATTAGTGGGTTGTATAGATTCAGGATACTATTCTGCAATTTTTAGTAGTGCAAACAAAGTGTTTCAGAATGCAGATAATATAGATACATTCTATGAGAAATAGATTCTATTCTGCATGACCTAATGGTGCTAAATTGTAGAAACTGAAGGAAGGAGGGGACTCTGGTAAACCAAGTGCCAGCTCTGGCATAGGTGTTAGCTAAGAGTTGACAAACTCATAGCTTGAAACCAGACCAGCTCACCTGTATGTTAGTTTTGTTCAAAAAAGGTCTTATCAGAATACATTAGTCTTATCATAATGTATTTAGTTTTTGAACTCTATGAAATGCTTATAAGTTGCTGCACACATTAACCTCATTGTAATGTCTGTATTCCGTGCTATAAGGAAATACATAAATTTTGCTTTATAACTTTGAAAATGTTTGCTCTGAACTTGTGAACTCAGACACAGAAATTGTCCTCCCCTTCCCTCCCACCCATCTAAAAGGACTATCAACAATTAAGTGGGCCACCATAAGACAAAAGCTTTGTGAATTGCCCCATCCACTCAGGGAGAAGTACATGCAGAAGGCCTCACCCTGTTAATTTGATTGCTAGAAGAGGGAAATAAAAATGGGTGACATGAAGATTTCTCATCTCCTTGTTGTTTGAACTCTCAGGGGTCCAAATTGAAGGGAGAGATCCCCCAGGGTAATCCCTGGGTTTGCCCTGAAAGGCGTTTTGAATTAACTGATCACAACAACTCTGTCACTCTTAGGTTACATCTCATTTTGTATATGCTTGCTTGTTTTAACCTGTTAAAAGAAACTTTTTTATTTCTTTTTGTCTAGTTAATAAAACTTCAGTTGCCTTATTACAGAATTGGCTACAGGTGTTGTCTTTGATGTGACTTCTAGGGTACCAACTGATCAAGGTCATTTGGGACTAGAAGCACCCTGGGTGTTTTTTGATTTTTGGTGTAAGTGACCATTCATCACTAAGTCCAGCTTGCATGGGTGGTAAAATAGACTGAACAGCATAAGGGCTTGTCTACGCCAGTGCAGCTATGCTACTGTAGTGCTTAGTGAAGATGTTACCTTTGCCAATGGGGGAGCTTTTCCTGTCAGCGTAGGTGCTCCACCTTCCCGAAAGGTGGTAACTATGTTGATGGAAGGGCTTCCCATTGACAAAGCACTGTCTACACTAAGAGTTTGGTTGGTATCATTGCATTGCTCAGGTGTATGGATTTTCCAGTCCCTGAGAGATGCATTTATACCTACATATGTTTAGACCAGGGCTAAAGGGATTATCTGTGACTCCATGGTAAATCTGATACAATGATCCAGGAGTTCACATGTTACTATATTGGTGGAATCCAATTATAGAGCATACCAGAAGTTTGGGGTGTCTTCCTGGTTTTTAACAGTCTGCTAGAGGTAGGCACTCACGGTAGTGAGACACCCCGGAAAGTGTGACAATAGCCTCTGACAAAATCTCTATCATGACCTCCTTCCAACCCTAAATAAACATATTCAATCTTACGTCACAGGAAAAAAAAACCTTAAAAACAGATCTGTCCTGCAGCCCATCCAGAGGGTTTCTAAATCCAGAAAAAGAGGGGAAGAGACTTCCAGAACCCAGAATACTTCCCTGGAAATGCCATCTTTTTCAGATAAACTAGGAAGTACCGCTGTGCAAATAATCCGTTTTTCAGTTCAGTGGCCTAACCAAAAAATGGAGCGGGGGCAAATCATTTTCAGTTGTGGAGAAATAAGAAGTAAAAAACAATCATTTCATGTGAAACTAAATGTTTAATTTTTAGTTTATTTTAAAAAAATTAAAAACAAGCTAAAATTCAAAATGAAAGTTCATTTTTAGATGAAAAATCCAAACGTTCCATTTCTAAAACATCAAAATGAAACTTTTCAACAATTTTGGATTTTTCCCTTTTGTTAACTTTTCAGCTGAAAAAACTTGGCAAATTCAACAGGAATTTGTGAAATATTTTGGTCAATCTGCATATGCATTTTTTCAGGGAAAAAAAGGATTGTCTGAAAAGTTTTACCCAAGTCTGCCAGGGAGCTGTGAGTTCAAGTATCTTGGATGACTGTAGTTCCATACAAGGAAATGATGACTTCCTGCTATGTGCAATTGACAAGAAATAGCCTTGGCAACTGCTACTACATAGGCATCTGGAAAATCTAGGATAAAAAAAAGACCCTAAAGTGACGTTTAGAAACAAACAGCAGAAGCTTGAGGTCTTGTTTGACCCCAGTTGTATCTGCACCCCAAGTAGTAGCAGATGAAAACTTTGTTTCTCATCATCCCCACTTAGGAACAGTGGGACAGATTTACAAAGGTAGTTAGGCACTCTAAGATGCAGTTAGGTGCCTAAGCAATTTAGGCACCTAAGTACCCTGATTTTCCATGGGATTTAAGTGCCTAGCCTGCTTACATAGGCACTTTGGTAAATTCTACTTGCCACATATTCTTTCCTTTAGGTGCCTAAATAGCTTTGTAAATCTGGCCCAAGTTCAGATTTCAGTAAGGACTTGGCCACAGTTGTCTTTGCCAACTCAAATGTAGATTACTGTAAAGTGTTGTATTTAGGGCCCTGGGACCATTCTGAAGTTGCAGCTAGTCCAGTACACGTAGGGTCACTTGCTATTTAATACAGCATGTCAGAAACACATGATGCCACTGTTCTGATTGATTGTGTTGGTTTTGACAATTTAAAGCTAAAGGACCTGGAATCTAGCCTTGGTTCAGGGTTGTGGTTGTGACTTTCATCACATCCTCTGGTTGCTTCCCTCACCAGTAAGAACATTTCAGACTGGTCCAGATTGATTCTTAGCCCACTGTATTTTGAGCTGTACAGAACTCTACATTTTTTTCTTCTGATTGATAAAAGATTTTTCTTCCAAGTCAGGTGGGATTAATGATATTTGTCAACATTGCTGAGCATATCTGTCAACATATTTATGAGCTATCTGAGCTATTTCAGGAATGATTTCCCTGCTTCTTGGGCACTGAGAGGAGTAGATAATCAATGTTAGGAAGTGACTATACAAATGCTCTTCTCAAACAGCTTTTTCTCCCTCACCAGCTATTGTTCACTTGCAGACAGATTGTCACTTTAAACTACAAAACAGAAATATGCACTGTACCAGAAATAATGCTTAATTGACTAATTGCAGCGTAGTGCAGCTTAATGCTTTCTAGACACCAGGTCTATTAAAGGGTTTCAATGACTGTGGCATCCTATTGTTACACAGAAGTAAAACACATCAGCATAGGTAAAATCCATTAAGGTGGTGCTGTTATGCAGGTTTCCAGAGAGGTTCTGCAAGGAGAATATTGGATGTAGTCATGGGCTGAATTTTACTGCCTACTGGAAGCGTAGAATGTACTCTGCCAAATGCAATCTGTTTAGGCAATAGAACATTTGAAAGAACATAAAACATCACATAAAAAGGAGAAAAAGGAGGCCAGGTAAAAGTTAAAGGTAAATGGAAAGAAATGTATCAAATAAAAAATCTAAATTGTTTACGAACCCAAATCAGTTACAAGAAAATACAAAGAAACATGATCGTACCATTCTCATCTTCAAATATCAACATTCAGTTCAATGTTCTGATTCAAAATGTCCCTCCTTGTTTTAAAAATACTCCACAGAATTGCCATTTTCATAAGCCATGAGTTTCCTTAGTCCTCTCCTGGCCTTCCTAACCTTTGGCTCCACTGTCTTTAACACTTGCTTTGGTGCAAGAGCCTTCCCCTTCACAGCTGCAACTATCTGAAACATTCAGCTTCACTAACTCTCTATCTCTATCTCTCGTCTGGAATTGTATCTTTACCCCTACATCCTTTTTTTTTTTGTGAAAAAAAAGTTTCTCTCTGTGCTGTTAACCACAATTCACAGGCCAGATTGTATTGGAATGGGTGGAGACAGGAATAGAGTTGGCCAGGAATTTCCCATCAAAATGTTTTTCTGACTAAAAATTTGGTTTTCTCTCAAACTTAATTTTTCTAACATCCAACACTCTTCAAATCCCCCGCCCCCCCCATGGATTTTATGTTGAGATGATGCACTTTGGAAGATCAGCCAAAGGGAGAAACCATGTTGTATCATGGGAGATGTAGTCCAGTTCAGTAGCCCAACCCATAGATGAGACTGGGTTCACAAATCATCTGGACTACAACTCCCATGAGGCACCACATTGATTCAGTAATGTTGAAATGTTCCCACATTTCTGATTCAAAACTCTTCATTCTGTGAAAAGTTTTGATTTGATTGACATTTCATCCTGATTTGTAACAAAAACAAATGCTGCAATATGTTAATTTCACATGGAATGAAATGCCATGTTTTGGTCTGTTAGAGAGAAGAAAGTGGGGTAGAGGGCACAAGACTACTTCCTCCCATGATAACTCTCTCCCTAGGGAAACACAGTCCTACTGGGAGCACAAGCTCTGTTCTAAACTAAGTAATGATGTTGCATTAGCTTCACAAAATGGGTGAAGAGAAACAGTGTTCAACAGAGGTTGCCACCTCCAATGGTAGCTCAGCTGTACTGATCAATGTACAGAGGGCGTAATCATGGTCTCTGTAGTTCTCCCAGGCCTCATTCCTTTGAGGAAGCTAGCAGTAGTGCAATTCTTGTGCTAGGATACTTTTATTAGCTTCTCTCCTTCCTGTGCCCTCTCCACCCTTATTTACCCTCTCAGAGCTAGTCATCATGACCTAGCTCTAGATTAGAAAATGTATCTATAAAACATTGGCATGAGAGTCAGTTACAGTTAAGCACATGGTAAATAGTGATCTCAGCTAAAATATCCTACTAGTACTTGTCATTTGAAAAATGACTCTTCTAAAATAGACTTTAAATTGTGGGTCTCCATAGTTACTTCGTGTTCCTATATTAAAATCCAATCTGAATTAATTCACTGCACATATATCTATATATGAAAAGTTTGTGGAATGTTAATTTCACATGTTAATTTCTTTGACATTTTGAAGTCTGCACAATTTCAGTCCTGAGTCAGAGCATTTCAGTTAAGAATAAAATACTGGTGAAGGCCTAATTCACCATTGTGTTATTCCAGTTTTATACTATTGCAATTCCATTGAAATATGTGAATTCTCAGTGTCATAGTAGTGTATTTTTTTAAAGTAATAGAGAATCCAAAGGAAGTTCTTTAGAACTAGTCAGGAAATCAGTTTTTCTTTCTCACAAAAACATTCCATTAACATAATTTCTCTCTCATCTCCATCAACATTTTTCTTAGAAATTTTTCACTTTTTCACAGAAAAGCCAAACATTTACAATGAAAATAGATTTCTTCCTGTGAAAAATTCCATTCCAAATAAAAGCTATTTTTAATCTAAAAAAGCATTTTGATAGAGCGTTTTTGACTGGCTTTAATGTTCTCAGCTGGATGACAACAATTTAAAAGTTGGGAAATATGTGGTCTTAAACTGCTGCTAGGTCTCTTTAATGTTAAATATAACACTTATTGTTATTGATATTTATATGACAGCAGCACATACAGGTCCCTATGAAGAGAAGGTGCCACTGTGCTAGGTGCTGTACATATTCATAAGAGACAGTCCCTGTTGCAATGTTAGTACAATCTACTTAGGAAAGATGGAGACCGGAGGTAGAGAAGATTATTATCCTTTTTGTTTTGTTTTGTTTTGTTTTTATTAACAGATGGGGAACTGAGAGGCAGTAAGTTTTAGAGACTTGCCCAAGGTCACACAGGATAGCTGTGACAGAAACAAGAACTCAACCCAGATCTCCTGTGTTCCAGTTTGGTCCATTAACCACAAAACTATCCTTCCCCTTTCTTCATGGGAATTATGTTTTTGTATAAGACCTGTCTTACTATTTGTGTAATAATCTCTTTGATCTGATTCAGCACTGCATGGCTTCAGGTGATCTCGGATGTGACTCTTTGTGATATTTTAAGACCAAGAACTTGCCAACTTTTAAGTTGTTACCATCTAAGAGAGAAAGTTTATGATTCTATGATTCTCTCTCTCTTTTTCCCTCCTTTTAAATCCACTGCTGTGACAAATTGTGATTTGGGGTGGGAGAGGCAGGAAAGAGGAATAAAACTACTTATGATGGGTGTCAAGTACTGGGAAATTTTGGAAACATTATTTTGATGAAATAAGTTACTTGGTTTCCCCTCTCACCATTCAGTGTTAACCTGCTGGGAGGGAGGGATTTTTTTTTCTTTAAACAAGACAAGATATGCAGTGACTGAGGAGAAATCACAACATTAATGAACTATCAGGAACTAAAATCACTGGGGCTGTGGGGAGGGGTAATTAATGCAAACCCCTAGAGAGGTAAGCATATCTGGAGAAGTACCATGCTCTGGGGAAATTTCATATCCTGGTTTTGACCAGGTCCAAGAGAGCCAGTGAATAAAGAACTGAAGATTGTATAATGTGACCAGCCTGATACAGAAGAGAGGTCACTCTCACCAGATCCAAGAACTGACATGAGGCTGTGATGAAAGGTACAAACTCTGCAGAAAGGGTTTGAAGGACTTTTGAAACCTACCAGGGTCTCCCCTGGGTGAAACTGGTAAAACAGACATGTATATAATAAGCTATTTATTGTTTTCAAAATATGGTTCTCTGTAATGCTTTGGTTCTAAATAAGTGCTTTGCTTTGTGAAGGCTGGCTGGTTATTAGTTAACCCTATCATATGACCCTGGGAGATAACTAGATAGAAGGTGTTGAAGTAAATTGAGCTAAGGTGATCACAGTGAGTTGCAGGAGAAAAATGCATCCTAAATCTCTGGTCTGGCTGGACAGGGATGTGGGTATTTAAGAAAGTGAAAGAGAAGACATGTATGTTACTACTTTCATCACTCCTATGGTCTCTAACAGAGGCAGTGCACCAGATCCTTAGAAGTGTAAGTCAGTATGGCTCTGTTGACTTCAAGACCCACAACACAAGGCCTTTCTGTCCCAAGAATTTATTGGGAAGTGAAGGGGATTATTCCCCAAAGTATGACATTTTCCATGATCAGGCAAACAGATTGCCTGGTTCACTCTGGCATTGCTTTCTGGGTATAGGATTTTGGAGAACAGTTTTACAAAGTAATGGTTCAGAGGATGTATGCTGGATCACTCAGGAGTATTAACAGGGTGTAGAAATTCTCTTTTGCAGGATATCCTTTCATAGTGACTCAGTGTCACCATAGATATATATTTTAAAAAATCCTATTTTCCCTTAATTTCTTAACTACAAATGGCTCTCTGAGTTTCTAATTTTTAAAAGTCTTGTTTAATCTCTCCAGCACCTCAAACTTGGTCATATTTAATGTGCTTACAGGAGGCCTTGTTTTTATAAAGAGACCAAGAATCTAACACTGCCTTTCACAGGGCATGGCTGGAACCTGCATGGGGTTAAGGTAATAATTGGTTTGCAAGTCTGAGCTAAAACAAATATTGCATTTGTATTAAAGTTATTCACTACAGTCCTTTTCTTGGAGTACATCAAAAAACCCTGAGCTGGAAAAAGTGCAGTTTGAAATGAAATTAACCCACTTTCATTCTGATCTCAGGGGCCAATTCCCTAATGAAGTTTTGGGGATTAGAGCTAACACAAGCAGTAAATATTTATATTTCAAATAGAAGATATTAATCTGTTATGATAATGCCCTAATGGAACCAAATTCATGTTAACAGACATGTGCATGCTTTGAATTTTACTTTGCTGGACTTAATAATTAAAGTTTGGACTGTTAACGTTAGGCATTAAAGACTTGAGTCTCCTCCTACTCCATTTTTACACCAATGTAACTCTATTCACTTCAGTGGAGTCACTACTGATTTATACTACTCTAAGTAAGGGAAGCATGAGACCCAACACTACGATGATTAGCACCACTATAAGAACCTGGTAGATGGATAGACGTATCACTTTGAAAAAGGATCTGTTTAAGTATGACTGAAAAAAATACCATAATATGGCATTTTTATCCTGAAGCCCATTTCTAAAAATGCTAATGCAGTGAGTGTTTTCTGCTTGCCATAAGTGAACTGACTGATGGCTATATGTGTCAGATTATCCCATACAATAAGGTCCTCTATTTCTCTGTCAGAGCACAAAGGCAAGCTTCTCTGATTTAAGACTATCCCAACTCTGATCAGGTGTCTTCAGTGCTTTGCCTCTCTTCTGAGATTGCCAAACAGTTTGCCAATTAATCCCAGTTTTGGTGGTTGATTTTATCATGTAGAGACCTGAATTAAGATCACCAAGTCTTAAACTGGTACAAATATATGCAACAAAGAGTAATGGAAAGGAGAAAAGGAAACTTTAGAATGTAGTGTTGTGAAAAATACTAGGTTGTGAAGAACATTAGATTGTAAAATAGTCTCTCTAGAGAAGTGGTGGACACTTACTGCTAAACATTTAAGGTAAATTTGAGGAAACACTGAATAGCCAACTGCCAATGCCTTGAGCAATCGCGTCTCCTAAAATGCATTATTTCCCTGTCCTCAGATCTGGAAGCTGGCCCATTAACAGTAATAAGAACAATAAACAAGCCAATGTCCAAAAACACTTTACTAAAATCCATATATCTAATATCTGCATTACACTGCATTCTCTTCAATGGCTGCTTTTGTAACTTTAAAGGGGGAAAAGAAATCAGGTATGTCTGATAAGATCTATAAACAATTGAGTTGGATGTAAGTTTTCAATGTGATATGATAATCAGTATTAGGTCTTACTTATTGTAACCTTTGATGATCTGGAAAGAGAAGTTAAAACCATATGAATGAAATTCACAGATGATGCTAACTTGGGAAGAGCTGCAAATAGTGGTGAAACTAAAGCAATATTTCCATGAGACTGGGAAACATAAACATGAGGAAAACATTATAAAATGAGATTGAGCCTGGAAAAATAGTCAAGTAAATATATCTAACATAAAATGATCTGAAATACATATGATACTCAATGTCATGAGTAGCAGGGAAGCAGTAATATTGAAAGAAACCCTAATGGAAAACAAATTGGACATGAGTTTACAAAGAGATATAGCTGCTTCAAAAAGGCCAGTGTAATTCCCATACTTGATTCTGCCATGGTAAGAGCAGCATGAGCAGTAAGTGAAATGAGTGCATCAGAAAAACAAATCTTAGCACTTGTAAATTTTGAAGAAATGAAATCTGGCCAAGATAAGTATGACTTTTGGTACTGAAATATACTGTCGAGATTTCTGCAGTCCATTCTCATACAGACTGTAGTGAAATATGTCCTTCTTTTGAGCAACAACAAATAGATTAATTGGCCTTCTAATCCATTGGCAATTCCTTTATTTTGATCTGCACATCCTCTATGTTAGTACACACCAGTAGAAGATATAAGGAGGGGGTCTTCTTGGGCATTGAAGAGTGGATTTTAGTGAGTTAAGAATGGTCCTTATGGTTATATGTTCTGAGATCCTTTTTCTAGGTGATCAGAAGAATTCTTTCTGTTCCAAATCAGATTACATAATTGCAACATTTATGCACAGAAACTGCTTGCTTTGGGGTTTGGAGGCTATTAAAAATGTTGAACTATTCCACTCACTGAAAATATCTGTTAATTCCATTTTTTCCTCCCAAAACACATTGAAAATGCAAGGAGTTTGAAAGTAATATTCTTGTGGCCAAGTAGAAGCTTGTATTGGCAGGTTTTGCTTTTTTTTCTTTAGTAAATGGAAAACTATTTTTTTTCTTAATGAACTCTTTGGAATTGCTACCCTCCCCTTTATTTCTGGTAGAGAAAGAAAACATATAGGCAACTCTTCTGTCCAGGCTGATTTGTATTTATTTAAATTAATAGTAATGTGTGTCATTTTCAACCGTCACCAACTCTTTCCACTCAGGTGAGTTCTCCAAAGTCTTTAAAGTTTATGGCTTGAACTATTAAAGCTATAGTGAGCACACTGAAACAATTAAAGCAAGAAAAAGGTGGTCATAAAAAAAAAGAGCTTATTTACTTCTCAGTGCACATGCAAACCTCTCATTGAAACAGAAAGAACTGACAGACTGGAAAGAGAATCACCAAACCCCACTCTCACTTCCAATTGCAGGGAATACATTTTGTGCGATACTCCTACTTTGATCCCAATGGATGGTCTATTTTATCTGTCTGGATTTCTGTCTTTAGTGTTTCTATTGCACTCATCATCACAGTGCGTGGGTGCCTATACACAATTAAGTATTGCATTAAAATTGTCCAGACAGGTCTCTCGTCTTCTCTTCACTTGTTTCAGATGTTACTTACTGATTCTCTGTCTTTCTCTCCCTCACTCAGGTCAGGTCAGAGCTTATTCAGATTTCTCCCAGTAATTTGGTCCCAGTAAAGACCCTCCACTGCCTTCTGCTCTGAAGAGTTTTGCTATGGCCTCCATGGCAATCAGATTATATATGTGTGTAGGAGAAGGGATAATTGTTAATGACATTATTATCATTAAAGGGACAATAAACTAGAAATTGACATGAGCTGCAAAGGTTGGCTATAGACTGTGACCCAAGCTTTCCTGTTTGGTTGTGCTTGAATGTGGGATTTTGGTTCAGCCCAGCCAGAGACATATATAGAAACAGAAGTAGCAGACAGTTATGAAGCTGAGAAGTGAAGCTGAATAAGGACCATGACCTTTCTGATCTGGGATCTTTGTTCAGAAGTATTTTTATACATTTTTGTCTTCACACCGTGATCAGACAACCAAGAAAGACCCCTGTGTTTGATCAAACATTATTTATCATTCGATTTTGTCTTTACATTGTACATTCACCTCTTTTTTGGTCCAGATCAAGATCTTGAGTCCCACTTGAATCCCCTCCCAAAAAGGGGACATCAGAGGCATTCTGCCACATCTCCATCCACCCTGACAAATTCTGAGGCATCTCAGAGCAGTTTGTCCCCCAGCATAAGTTAGAGCAGTGTTAGGGCTCCTCTAACTTATGTTGGCTAGAATGCTCCCATGGTAGCCATTCTTCTGGCCCCAATCCAATCCCTGGCCATTATGCCATGGGGCACAGGAGTGGATGGTGTAAAACCAGCTGGGAATTCCCTCAGAAGGACAGTTAGAACAGTTCTCATTTGTCTTTATGCCCCTGGAGGTTGAGGATCCAAGCTTATATTTCTACATGTGTTTCCCTGAAAATCAGTCATTCCTTGCATACATACCAGAAATATAATCAAATATGTCAAAAGCAAAACTGGGAAACAGGGTTTACAAAAGTAGGGATGGACAAATAGATCTTGAAAAAAACAAGGATTCTCTCCTCAACCTGAAACGAGCCTCTTTAGAGGTTCAAAGGAGCTGGAATATTAATATAGTTACTCAATATTCACTGGGGAGCTGGATTTTTTGCAGATTCAGGAGGTCAAACGGAGCTCTGGAATAGACAAGCATAACACATCTGAATGCAGTGGAACTGTGTACACAAGATCTGAATTTAGCTCTAGAGGATTGGATTGTTCAGATGGGCTACAGATAAACTCCAACTGACTTTACCCTTTGATTTTACCCTTTGAGTTTTGGATGTTTATCCACCCTGAACCTCTGCTCATTTAAAAGTTCACCCATCACTTCATTCAGAAGACATATAGTGCTTCCATAACAGACAAGATCCAAATGTTGAAATGCTTGCAGAGTAACTCTAATTTACTTTCTAGGCTATCCGTTGCATTCCACAACTAGATTTCACTCTCAAAGACCATTATGGAAAACAATAATCACAGTGCAGAGGCAACAAGTTTCTTAAAAGCAAAACATTCAAATACTGAAATTCATGAGTTTGTGACAAACAAGTCTTTATTTAACAGATTGGCAACTATTCTCAGCTTTGAATTTTGCTGGTAACTTGACAGCTTAACATCTGTTGCTGAAAATTTCCATAAATCTATGTGTTTTGAAAAAGCAAAATGAAAATACACTACTTTCCTCTTAAAGTAAAACAAAAACAAGCCCAGTCAAAACGTTTTAGAGGAGGTGAAATTTAGGACAGAAGAGAGATTAGACTCTTTGAACTGTCTCCCTCTCATCTTTCCAGTGCATTTCTCTTCTCCTCCCACTAAAAAAAAAAAGAAAAAAAAGAATAAAAAAAAATTGAGTGGGAACACACTGAATACTGTGTAAAAGGAATCCTGGTGTTCCATTCAACAGCAACCTTCATATTATACCAGATCCTTTAAAATCTGGAAGCTTTACCATCATTATCCTAATAGGATCTTTTTTATTGCAAGTATAAAATATAGTCCCATCTATATCCCATCACCTCCACCCAGGAAGGAAATGATAAGGGATGTTAAAATAAAACTAGAACTGTTCACCAATAGTAGGCAAGTTTGTTACCTGAACTGTGCACATCAGGAGAAGAACTCAGGAGCTTGTCTGCTGAGGCTTGCGCTACACAAGTTAAAAGTTGATCTTTCTTAGCTTTCTCTAAGTATCAAGGTACATAGTCACTCTGAAGGCCAATCACTAGAGAGTGGCATAGTTACAAACACTCAGATAGGTCTGACTCCATCTGATAGAGGGCAATGGCACGCACTTAAACACTACAGAGTATAGCTAGGTATAGCTATAACGCTGTCTTTATAAGGGATGTCCATTGGTAGGGCGTTGACCTGGATCTCAGAAGACCTGTAATTCCCTGCTTTCCCCAGAGTCTTCCTATGTTACCTTGGGCTAGTCATTAAGTTTCTCAGTGCCTCAGTTCCCCAACTGTAAAATGGGGATAATGGACCTTCCCTACCTCACTGAGGTGTTGTGAGGATAAATATATTAAGGATTGGGAGGCACCAAGATACTATGGTAATGGAGATGATAGAAGAACCTATATATATAGGCACACGCTATAACAAAGCCATCTAAAGCATGATTCCTACTCAATGTTTCAGAAGAAGGTGACCTTCAGAACCTTTCCAAGATCACTGCCCCTGGAGGTTTAATTCAAAGATTTCTTAAACACAAGAGCCAATAGAAATGCTAAACTGTAAGATAACAATAACTTAGGAGGAAAGCACTGCATCATGAGATCATATCCCTGAATGCAATTTGCTGTGGTTTAAATTGCTTAATTGGATTTAATTGAGCTTGTCCTTGCACTGAGTCTTTAATAATAAAAATAAATAAATAAAGCAATCTTTCTGGTCAGACAGGTTTTCTGGTTTATCACGTCCCTCTTTGCATTCCCACAGGAAATTCCCTTCTTATTTCAGGACATTTGCATGGCCCTAAATCCATTATCTTTTTCCTCTCTAAGGGTATGTACTGTATTATGGGCAGATTTTTTATTTTTTATCCTACAATAATTCTGTGCACACTTTGCAATCCTTCCTTAAGGAGGAATGGGATGGTCATTGTCTTGAAGCTAGTAATGATTAACTATAAAAGATTAGGTGAGCACCTGCAGCTTTGGATGCTTCTCTGAACCTCTTGAGTCTGCAAAATGGGTCAGGACACCAATTTTTCTTGTGAATTTTGGGAGTTTCCACTTGGGAATATCCCTGCAGGAGTAAAAATAATGGCATATTGGGCTGCATTAGTAGGAGCATTGCCCGCAGATTGAGGGAAGTGATTATTCCCCTCTATTTGGCACTGATGAGGACACATCTTGAGTATTTCATCCAGTTTTGGTCCCCCCCTCACAATAGAAAGGATGTGGACCAATTGGAGAGAGTCCAGCAGAGGGCAACACAAATTATTAGGAGGTTGGGCACATGACTTATGAGGAGAGGCTAAGGGAACTGGACTTATTTAATCTGCAGAAGAAAAAGTGAGGAGGTATTTGATTGCAGACTTCAACTACCTGAAGTGGGGTTCCAAGAGGATGGAGCTCGGCTGTTCTCAGTGGTGGCAGATGACAGAACAAGAAGTAATGGTCTCAAGTTGCAGTGGGGAAGGTCTAGGTTGGATATTAAGGAAAACTTTCATTAGCAGGGTGGTGAAGCAGTGGAATGGGTTACCTAGGGAGGTGGTGGAATCTCCATATTTAGAGGTTTTTAAGGTCAGGCTTGACAAAGCCCTGGCTGGGATGATTTAGTTGGGGTTGGTCCTGCTTTGAGCAGGGGATTGGACTAGATGGCCTCCTGAGGTTTCTTCCAACCCTAATCTTCTATGATTCTAAGTAAGCACATAGACAGCACAGTACTTAATATATGTGGGCTTGTTCACCCAGCCCTCAGATTCTATTGACTTGTCTTCACTGCAGGGTTAGCTTGAGGTATAAGTTAAGAATTACTCATAACCTGACTCCCATCCACAAAAAATCTCTAGCTTGAGTTAAGTGGTGCTTTAAACTCCAAGATAGGTGAGTATGGCACATGGGTTGAAGTTCAAGTGCTGCTGATGCTCAAGCTAGTAATGCAGTAGGGCAGTAGTTTCTCTGTGCTGGTAACACAATCATTCAGTGCAGTATGGTAACACAATCATTCATTGAGTTTTATTTTGCAGTATGGTAACTCTACAGGTAGGCTACCTTGAGACAAGTTAACTAGTGTAGATAACTCAAGTTATGTTGCATGTATGGTATCCTTAAAGGAAATATGTGTAAAAGTGTATCCTTATTAACAAAGCAGGGATCCAGGGGATTGATTTATCTGAAGCTTCACATTCTGTTGTATGAATATAAACAACTGAATAAGATCAGAGCCTTCAGGAAATACTAGAAATAAGGGATTAAATCTGAATCCTAGTGAAGTCAATGGCAAAACTCTAATTCATTTCAGCGGGGTGAAGATTTAGGACTTATCTAGTTTTGCCATTGCTAATCAGAGTAATCCTCAGGCTACTCTCACTTTCACCAGCAGCTGAACTCCTGGTTACTCCAGGACTGAATAGACAGCCAGAGAGGCGGAGTAACACTTCCTCCCCCTTCTCCATAAGATGTACTCCATAAGATGTACCGAGCGCTGGTAGACCTGAAAGTTCAGCCCCTAATCTTTACATATATTTTATAACTAGAACTGGACAAAAAAAGGGAGGGAGGGGAAGCAGATTCAGCAACACCAAATTATGTTATAAATTCATGTTAGTTTTGCCTAGTTGTTTCAGTCAAAAAAAAAATCTGAAGAAATCTAAATGTTTCATTTTGATATCTTTAAAACAAAGTTTTGATTTTTTGGTTCAAAATGACTTTTTGTTTATAAATTTCCATTAATTTTATTTCAAAAAGTAATCAAAACTGCATTAAAATGGTCCAAAATGAAACAATAAGTTTTGATTTTATTGAAATGAAGCATTTTGTTCAACCCAACATGATTTAAAACCTTTTGGTTCTCCAAAACTTTTGAAAAAAATTGTTTTCCTTTCAACCAGAAATGAAACTCCCCCCCCGCCCCCTGAATTGCTAGTGAACCAAAAAAATCCTTTATTCATACAGCTCAACTTAGAACGAGAGGTCCTTCCGCCATTCATTATTCACTTTTCATGTGGTTCACAAACTGAACTGTGCACTTTAGTTTGCAGAAGTTTGAAATAAATCTTTTCTTGGAGGTCTGCTTGGCAGTTTGAGTTTCCATGAGTCTAAAACTTAAAAGGGACAAAATTATAATTGAAGGCTTAAACCTACATGTATCCTCACAGATGCTCCTCTAAGTCTAAGAACTGGCAAGCCCCTCCTTTCCATTTTTTTCATCTTAATGAATTGGTATCCACTCATCCTCTCAATTTGACTACTTTGATAATGACTCTCCCTGCTACCTACTTATTTAAATAACATTTGAAAACTGTTTTCTGTTCTTTGGAATTAGATAAATGTATAGGACTATTATTTAAATTAGCACAAATATAAACATCTATTGTCAATTGAACAAAAGGGGACATGGTTACTATTTATAAACACTCCTCAGAAACCAGTATCAATGAGGAAAGTGTATCATTTAGTCTTTAAAGATAGTAGAAAAAGAAGTAATAGCCTGAAGCTAAGAAAGGAAAATTTTAGGTTACTTATTAGTTAAAAGTTCTTATTAGGAAGATCAAATGGGCAATAGATGATCCAGGTAAGTAACTGAGGTGCCCCACTTATAGAGATTGGCAAATATTCTAATGAGAATATTATTGCCATCGAACAGAACTGAAAAATGAAGGTATTAGACAAGTCATTTCAAGTTATCATTTGTGACTTTAGATTCTGTGTTTACTTGCAATGTTAATAATTGGGATAGGGAAAAGAGACCAAAGGAAAAGTATATATAAAGTAAAAATTAGATATGGGATGAGCCTTTTTTAAAATCAAACCTAGAAAAGAACAGACATAAGGAGTAATGAGGATGGTCGAGATCCAGATGTTGTACCCATATAAACTGGAGTAACTCTGCTAAAGTTAAAGGAGTTACAACATTATAAATCTAAGGGAGAGAAGAGAATCAGAGAGAAAGGGTCTCGTTCTCCATTCCCCTACACTTGATGTAGCTGGGGTACATGACAGCAAAGTGGGTGTAAACCACTGCCACTGGTGCATGTGCATTGCATCACTTTTCCTTTACTATTATCAGGTCCTGTGCTATGTGATGTCTCCCATGGTTTCACAGTGTTTTACACTCATTTTTTACCTGCTCTGTCCCAATGTAAATGATTACACATGGTGTAAGGTGTGACGTTATCTGATTAAAATATGACCATATAGATCATTGTTATATATTTTCAGCAAATCTTGTACAAAGGTTGTCAAGTGAGATGTCTAGGAAAAGGTTGCAGAGAATCCTGTGGCACCTTATAGACTAACAGACGTTTTGGAGCGTGAGCTTTCGTGGGTGAATACCCACTTCGTCAGACGCAGGAGTGGAAATTTCCACGGGCAGGTATATGTATGCTAGCAAGCAAGCTAGAGATAACGAGGTTAGTTCAATCAGGGAGGGTGAGGCCCTGTTCTAGCAGTAGAGGTGTGAAAACCAAGCGAGGAGAAACTGGTTCTGTAATTGGCAAGCCATTCACAGTCTTTGTTTAGTCCAGAGCTGATGGTGTCAAATTTGCAGATGAACTGAAGCTCAGCAGTTTCTCTTTGAAGTCTGGTCCTGAAGTTTTTTCGCATTGCAGGGATTAGCCACTCTAAGGTCTGCTATAGTGTGGCCAAGGAGTTGAAGTGCTCTCCTACAGGTTTTGTATTTGTCATTGCTGATTTCTGATTTGTTCCATTTATCCTTTTCCGTAGTGACTGTCCATTGTCGCCGATGCTACATAGCAGAGGGGTATTGCTGCATTATTATGGCGTAATTACATTGTGAGTGCAGGTGATGAAACAGTGATGAGTTGGCTGATCTGTTAGGGTCTGTGAATGTTCACTGGTAGTGATAATGTGGGCAGAGTTAGGCATCGAGGTTTGTTGCCATGGATTGGTTCTGAGGATAGAGTTACTGTAGGCTCTGTGCAGTTGCTGGTTGAGAATACGTTTCCAGTGGCAGGTTGTTCTGTGGGCAAGGATTTGGCCTTGCCCAGACCCCGTGAAAGTGTGGGATCAATTGTCAGGATTGGTTGTACATCGATGACTGCATGGAGGGGTTTAGCTGGGGAGCTGATGTGATGACAGTGGAGTCCTGGGTTTCTCTTCTTGGGTTTGCTTGCAGTGGAGGCTTCTGTACACGTCTGGCGTCTGTTGATCTGTTTCGAATTTCCTCGTGCGTGCGTATGTAGTTTGAAAAATGCTTGGTTGAGATTTTGTAGGTGTTAGGCTCTGTACTGAGGGTTAGAGCGATGCGTTGTACCTCAGTGCTTGCTGTAGACAATGGATCGTGTGATAGTGCCCGGGATGGAAGCTGAGGCATGAAGGTGGTAGTGGTCGGTAGGTTTTCGAATATGGGTGGTGTTAATGTGACCATCACTTATTTGCACCGTGGTGTCTAGAAAGTGGACTCTCCATGTATATTGGTCCAGGCTGAGGTTGATGGTGAGGGGAAGTTGTTGAAATCATGGTGGAATTTTTCTAGAGTCTCCTTCCATGGGTCCAATGATGAGATGTCATCAATGTAGCGTAGGTAGAGAAGGGCGTGAGTGGACGAGAGCTGAGGAAGCGTTGTTCCAGGTCAGCCATAAAAAATTTGGCGTATTGTGGGCCATGCGGGTGCCCATAGCAGTGCACTGATCTGGAGGTATATATTGTTCATCAAACTTGAAATAGTTGTGTGTGAGTATAAAGGCACAGAGCTCAGCAGCCAGTTGTGCTGTGGCATCATCAGGGATACTGTTCCTAACAGCTTGTATTCCATCTGTGTATGAAAAGGTTGTGATTTCCTGATTATAATTATGCTAACTGTGTGCATGTATCATTGTTGTATTTGAAGTTATAAGTATTGGCTTTATGCCTGGATTTCAAATGTCTGCTCCTGGCTAGCTCCACAGTGTAGCAAGTCAACACATCTTGGAGGGACCATTCAAATTGAGTGGCCCATAAAAAAAACCAAAACATTTAACTGACAAAGGACCATGGGAGATGCCTATGGACACTTAATAGAATTTCCTGCTGTGACCAAGTGACATGCATGGACATGTGACTTGCCCATGTGACTCCAAACTCCATCTTGTTGCTGTAATTTTCCACAGAAAGAACAAGAGATGTCTCTGTACATGGCTGAAGAGATAAAAGGCCCTGGAAACTCCTCCATTTTGCCTCTATCCTGCTCCAGCCTCTCGACTATGAATTTACAGTAATGGGAGTATTCTGACCAAAGGACTGAGGACCTGCCAATGATTTGGGAGCAGCCAGAGACTTATCAAACCAGCAGTTTATTCCATCACAGCAACAAGCCTGAACCAAAAACTTTGCAATTACTGTATGTATTTGATTCTTTTAACCAATTTTAACTCTCACTTTTCTTTATTTTTATGAATTAACCTTTCGATTTTAGATACTAAAGGACTGGCATCAGTGAGATTTTTGGTTATGATCTAAGTTATATATTGACCTGGGCGTGTGGCTGGTCCTTTGGGATCAGAAGAACCATTTATTTGATGAGACTGGTTGTAAAGAACCACTAACCTTTAAATCCAGTGTTTTTGGTGGTAATACAAGTACTGGGACGTTCAAGGAAATTGCTTTTAGGACTTCTTGTTAGCCAATGTGGTGAAATAGAAGTTTAATTTTGTTGATGGTTTGGTATATCCTATAGGGAATTAGCCACCAGTCTTGGGGGTGTATCTGCCTTATTTCTCAGCAGTTCATCCTGAATTTGGCATCCTCAGTTGTGACCCACTGAGGCACAGTTGCACAAGGAAATGGAAAGTGCTGCCCCACTGTTTTTGACTGGAGATGTGTAGAGTGTCTTAGTATAAGGGCAAAGTTGATATCTTCTTATAAAAAAAAAAAAGAAACTGAGAATCAAATATCTTCTTGACTTAAAGTGCTCCACATTCTAGAAGAGTGGTGGGCAACCTGCGGGCTGCATGTGGCCCATCAGAGTAAGCTGATTGCTGGCTCGAGATATTTTGCAGACATTGAATGTCCATAGGCACAGCCCCCCGCAGCTCCCAGTGGCTGTGGTTCTCCGTTTCCAGCCACTGGGAGCTGCAGGGAGTTGTGCCTGTTGATGGTCAATATCTACAAAATGTCTCATGGCCCTCAATTAGCATACCCTGATGGGCCTCATGCAGCCCGTGGCCCACAGGTTGCCCTCCACTGTTCTAGAGTGCATAAGAACTGCCACACTGTGTCAGACCAATGGTCCATCTAGCCCAGTGTCCTCTGTTCCAACAGCGGCCAGTATCAGATATTTCAGTGGGAGTGAATAGAACAGTGAAATATACAGAGTGATCAATACCTTTTTGTCCAGTCCCAACTTTTGACACTAGGGACACAATAGCTTAGGGCTGCATCCCTTACCTTGTTGGTTAATAGCGATTGATAGACCTATCTTTCATGAACTTAGTTTTTGTTTTTTTAACTCTCTTATAGTTTTGGCCTTCACAGCAACCCTGGCAACGAGTTCCACAAGTTGACTGTGTATTGAGTGAAGAAGCGTTCATTTTGTTTATTTTATCCAGCTGCCTATTAATTTCATCGTGTGACCCTTGGTTCTTGTGTTATGTGAAGGGGTAAATAACACTTTATTCACTTTCTCTACACCAGTCATGATTTTATAGACCTCTATATTATCCCTTGTTATTCGTCTCTTTTCCAAGCTGCAAAGTCCCAGGCTAATATGGAAGCTGTTCCATACCCTTAATCCTTTTTGTTGCCCTTCTCTGTACCTTTTCCAATTCTAATATATATTTTTTGAGGTGAGGTGACCAGAACTGCACACAGTTTTCAAGGTGTGCGTATACCATGGATATATATAGCGGCATTATGCTATTTCCAATCTCTTTGTCTATCC
Organism: Chelonoidis abingdonii; assembly: GCF_003597395.2. Taxonomy (NCBI): domain Eukaryota; kingdom Metazoa; phylum Chordata; order Testudines; family Testudinidae; genus Chelonoidis; species Chelonoidis abingdonii. The sequence continues at coordinate 118,390,944 of NC_133772.1, read as the reverse complement.
CTTTCCTAATGGGTCCTAACATTCTGTTAGCTTTTTTGACTGCCACTGCACACTGTACAGATGTTTTCAGAGAACTATTCACAATGACTCCAAGCTCTCTTTCTTGAGTGCTGACACCTAATTTAAACCCCATGATTTTGTATGTATACTTAGGATTATGTTTTCCAATGTACATTACTTTGCATTTATCAACATTGAATTTCATCTGCTATTTTGTTGCCTACTCACCCTGTTTTGTGAGATCTCTTTGTAATGTTTCACAGTCTGCTTTGGACTTAATTATCTTCAGTAATTTTGTACCATCTGCTAACTTTGCCACCTCACTGTTTACCCCTTTTTACAGCTCATTTATGAAATATATTGGTATAGCATGGTCCAAGTACAGATCCTTAGGGGACACCACTATTTACTTCTCCCTATTCTGAAAACTGACCATTTATTCCTATCCTTTGTTTCTTGTTTTTTAACCAGTTACTGAGGCATGAGAGGACGTTCTGTCTTATCCCATGGCAGACTAAGAGCCTTTGCTTAAGAGCCTTTGGTGAGGGACCTCGTCAAAGGCTTTCACTGGATTGCCCTTGTCCACATGTTTGTTGACCCCTTCAAAGAATTCTAATAGATTGGTGAGGCACAATTTCACTTTACAAAAGCCATGTTGACTATTCCTCAACAAATCATATTAATCTATGTGATTAATAATTCTGCTCTTTACAACAGTTTCAACCAATTTGTGTGGTACTGCAATGAGGGTTACCAGCCCATAATTGCTAGGATCGCCTCTGGAGTCTTTTTAAAAAATTGGTATTACAGTAACTATTTTCCAGTCATCTGGTCAGAAGCTGATTTAAGTGATAGGTTACAAACTATAGTTATTAGTACTGTAATTTCACATTTGAGTTCCTTCAGAACTCTTGGCTGAATAGCATCTGGCTCTGGTGACTTTCTACTGTTTAGTTTATCAATTTGTGACAAAGGAAGAGACGTATTACATAACTGTGGTTCAGGCTTACATCAGTGAGGCCGACTGCTTAGAGAAATACCTATACAAACCTAAGGGTTGGTCTACACTGGAGGTGGGGATAGATCTAAGATACACAACTTCAGCTACGCTATTTGCATAGCTGAAGTCAAAGTATCTTAGTTCGACTTACCTGGCCATCCTCACGGTTGCAAGTCGACTGCCATGGCTCCCCTGTTGACTCTGCTTACTCCTCCTGCTGAGGTGGAGTACAGGCATCGATTCAGGGATTGATCGATTACTACCCGCCGATCCGGTGGGTAGTGTAGACGTGACCTAAGTTATTAGTTAGGTATCTCCAACCAGCTCATTTAAAATACTGTCTGTGTGTGTGTGTCTGTCTGTGTATGGCTATTATATATAAGTGTTTTGCTTCCCCCCATTCCCCAGTATTTATTTCTTTTCAGGAAAAGGGAAAATGTTGCATGGTATCTAATTAATATCTCAATTTTTCACATTGAACATCACTGTATATTCTTTATTAATATGACAACATTTCCCCCCTCATTTTTGAGCAGACCTTAGTGATGATAAAAATAGATGAAAGTACTCTGTACTATTGCAGCATCTTTCATCAAAGGATCTCAAGGTAATTTAAGCCTCCCAGTATCCCTGTGAATAAAGTACAGTAAGTATTATTATGAAAGCTGCAATTTTCCTCATGAATATTTATTTGATTTTTAAAAGGAATTTGCTGCAACTTATCCATACCTCTTTTGTATTTGATTTCCATGTACATTTGTGTAATCATTTTTTACCAGGATGGATGCTTATCGAAAGCAGAATTGAACCTCACATACTCAGATCTTTGTAGAAAGAGAATTTACAATTTGCTTGCTTTGATCATTTGCATACCTAATTGCAAGCACTGTGCTCATCCAGCTGTGGAACCAAACCAAACCCATGGCAATTTTATGTCCAATCACAGCTAAGGATTAGATCCTGAACAGGGATTTGTGGAGCCCTAAGAAGTCTCACTCAGATTTTGAATAGCAATCCAGTGAGTTAAAATAAATAATAATAATAATAATAATAATAATAATAATAATAATAAAAAAAGAACGAAAGATGTGGTTGAATTGTTTTTAATAAGAAATTTGAGACCTATTTTTGCACTGTCAATGAGGATAATAGGTGAAAGCTGTCAATTAAATAATTTGTCAGGAATTACTGGCTCATCTCTAAGGGTTATGTTCATTTTACAGATGGGTACATAGAAGCAGAAGGAAAGATTCTCATGTTGGTTCAGTCTTACCCTATAAGCACTTCCACTGAAATTAATAGAATCACTTATAAAGTGAGGCATGGATCCATAAAAGAGACTTAGGTATTGTGATCCTGAGTGTCACAATGCCTATCTTTCTGGCACCTAGAAAATCACAGGAACCATACTGCAATCCACAAAAGCTGAGTTAGGCACCTAAGCACTTATACAATGGACGTCAGGGAAAGAGGCACCTTAGGCTAGGTCTACACGACGCGCGAAAATCGATTTTAGATATGCAATTTCAGCTACGAGAATAGCGTAGCTGAAATCGATTATCTAAAATCGATCTACTCACCCGTCTTCACCGCGCGGGATCGATGTGCGCGGCTCGCCATGTCGATTCCGGAACTCCGTTGGTTTTGGTGGAGTTCTGGAATCGATGTAAGCGCGCTCAGGGATCGATATATCGCGTCTAGATGAGACGCGATATATCGATTCCCGAGCAATCGATTGTAACGCGCCGATATGGCGCATCGTATAGACGTGGCCTTAGTATGTGATTCACAAATGCCAACACAGTAGCCAGGGAGTTACCTAAGATAGCCAATAGGACATGTCAATGAGAGGAGTGCGTTCTAAGTCTCTCTCATGGAGGCAGCCTAAAGTCGGCTGCAGGAAGGTGCCTATCTATGCTTGGGATTTGTAAACTGGGGGAAAATAGGTGTTCAGCTACCTAAGTCACATGCAGAGCTGTGTCAAGTAGATGTGCTCAGAGGCCACCAAACACCACACAAAACACTTAAGGGAAAAGGAGGCAGCCCTCCCTTATAAGCTTTAGCTTAGTGGTTAGAGTACTCACCTGGGATATGGGACCTCATTAGTTCAAGTCTCTTCTGTGCCCCATGAGAAGAAAGGATTTGCATAGGTTTCCCTCACTTTTCAGGTCAGTGCTCTAACCACTAGGGTATGGAATATTCTAACATGGAACTTTCTCAGTGTCACCTGTTGACGTTGTTCCAATTTAAATAAATAATTGAAAAAATAAATATTAATTAGGCCAGAGAAATAGTTAAATGACTCTAGAGCCTGAGAGGTAGAAGACACCAGTTCAAATCTCTTCTCCCCCTCAGGCAGAAGGGGAACTTGAGCGGGGATCTCCAACATCCTGGGTGAGTACACTTGGTTAAAGGTTATAAAGAAAGTCCTCCTCCTTCCCCATCCCCTTAGCAGTTCTGTGTGGAGTAAGGTGGCCTCTGAGCAAGTCTGCAGAATCAGGCCCTGCAGGTTACTTAGGTGGCCAAACATCTCCCCCTGGTTCATAAGTCACTCTGAGGCTTAGGCAGCGATAAGTGCCCAGGAGCTATGAGGGATGCTGCAGTGTGTATGCCTCAGAGGCAGAAGCATAGGCACCTACAGAACTTTTACTGCAAAAATTGAGGTACCAAGTGAATTTAGGTACTCGCCAGGTTAGGTGGCAGCCAAGCAGGAATTTTGTGGATCACACTGAAGCCCCAAAACAGGATTTAGGCACTTAAGTGTCCTGGTGGATCCCACCCTGAGAAACAGTGTGAGCAAGGAGGTCAGAATCTGGCCCACAGGGAGATGACTTAATGAGTCTAAGGTTATAATAATTCAGTAATCATGTTAGATATAGAACCCAAATGTCCTGATTCTCAGTTTTCTGCTTTCACCCCTACATCACAGTCTGCCCATGATAAAAAACACGGCCTTCCCGAATGCTGCAAAATCGATGCTGCTGTCACACAGTTAAAACTTCAGATGAAGAGCTTCAGCCTAACATTTCCACCCAGGCATGAGAAACAAGTATTTCAAAATAAACACTTGTATATTAGAAAATGCTCTGAATCAGCTGGGTCACTGGCACCTTGTGCCAAATGCAATCATGCAGAGCCATGGAGATCATACTTAAAAGCTTGTACATCCACAGCATTGTAACCTTTTGGTACAATGGTGAGCCTGTCAGCAAATTGTAACCCAACACTTCCGCTCAAGTGTCTCTGTCTTGTCCTTTTTCCTTTGCTGACTCCCATCAGCTGAAATGTTAAGTGCCTGCCTGAAATATCACTGAAGTTATGTAAAGCTTTTTAGAAAACATCACTTCAGACAGATGTTTAACCTCAGGGCCCTAAAGGGATAGCTCTGCCAGTTGCCAGGCTTGTCGATTAATTTTATATCGACAATCATGCTAATGTAGTTTGACATAAAGGAGAGCTTTTACAGCCAGCAAGCTACATTAGATAAATAAGGTGGATGAGCGTAATCTGCTGCAAAATTCATTTGCACACACAGTGCATCACAACACGCATCTCTACAAGCAGTGCCGCTCAATTTTCTTTTGGCTACCAACAGGGAACATCATCAGTGCTAGGTCAAATCACTTCTTTGTTCATCTGTGAAGTGTCTCCCCCACCCTCTCCAATTGTCACATGTTACCACAAATGTAAAAGGGAAACATGAGAGGCTAACATATTTGAATCCTTGGATTACAGTATAAACAGCAGAGCCAAGTCTATACCTCTGAGACGTCTCTTAGATAAGTGCTTCAGTTCTGGGCATCGCCTTGCCGAAAACACATCGACAAACTGGAAAGAGTTCAGGAAAGAGCAACAAAAATTATTAGGAGGCTGAAAGGAATGATTTATTAGGACAGTATAAACAAACTGCATATGTATAACTTGGCTTAGTAATGGCTAAGCAGTGATGGGTACATGATAACCATCTACAAGTATCTGCTGAGTAAGAACACCAAGGAAAAAGAGGGACATGGTAGAAGGAAATGGGACCAGGAGAAATGGGATTAAAATAACAAAAAAGAACATTTAGGCTAAATATCAAGAAGAATTTCTGATAGTGAATGCAGGTATGGGGAATAGTATCCCAAAGACACATTATGGAAGTCCCGTCATTTGGAATATTTAGACTTAGACTGGGAAAAGCACTAGACTATGTACTAAAAGGCTCAGTCCTGCCCTGGCAAATGGATAGACTCAATGATTCAGTAGTCTGTAGTCTCTAATTTTTGTGATGCTATGAATGTCATGACTGGGATATATTTAGAACTGGTGATGGGATAAGGGAAGGTAATTTTTTCTTTTATGCTCCAGCTCTGATACTGGTAGTGAGTCTGATTTAATTCTAAGCAACACTCTAACATTTTAAAAATGAGTGGTGCTTGCATAAAGTTTTGATCTGGGTGCTAAGATATTAAATAAACAGGGAACCAGTAGGGAAATGAGAATTTTTTTTTGCTTTTTCATGACCCTGCAGAAATAAATAAATAAATTCTAACTCTGAATATCGTGATGACTATAGATGAATCTGGATGTCAGATCTATGAATATGAATACAAATATCAATCTTCAACCCAGCACAATTACAATATATCTTTGTTCATGAGTCATGCTGTGAGCTAGATTGCGTACTGCCATGCAGAAACGGAAAGGTATGTAAAGCATTGTACCTACCACACTGGTGGCTGTATAACATCATAAAATAAATAAATAAATAAATAAAATACTACTACTAATAAAAAATGACAGGGCATGCAAGGATAACCCCTCAGGATAGAGCTGACATTCTGAATATGGACAGTGCTTTACCTCTTTTCTTCAGGCTAGTTGCTGCTTTCTTATGGAGAGTAAAACCATACACCCATTGAGTAACCTCATTGATCTCAAAAGGAAGAAGGACAGGACAGGAGAGTAAAACCATACACCCATTGAGTAACCTCATTGATCTCAAAAGGAAGAAGGACAGGACTTCAGCAAGTGCATTGGTCTCCCTTTATCCAGGGTCACAGTTGCACTTTTTTGTCCTTGCTAGCATGATTTTAGTGCATGCAAACAGCCATTTGCCCAGAGTGTGGCAAATAACTATAGTACCTGACTTGCATCAACAAATGGATTGCATGCATACTCCTGCAGACACAACCAGCTGCATACAAAAAGATGCACAAATCAGAAGAGTGAAAGTTGTTCCTTGAATGTATTTCTTATTCAAAACTATTCAAAATCGTATGATGGAATAGTTCTTGGTCTGTAAATTACTTCAGAACAATTCATTGTAAGTACTAAGAATTCAGGTTACGTTAGTGCATGTCACTCTGTGATACTGGTTCTGCTCCCTGAATGGCTGATTTATGTACCTAAGCAGAAGCAATATGTGTTTCTAATTCCATATTTATGTGTAAAATTTCAAATAAAGAAATATAAACCTACACTGTTGTAGGCTAGCTATACAATTTTTAATTTGCTTTCCATGAATATTCAACCGTTTGTGCTTAGAATGCATTGTCCATGCATACTCATGCTGGTGAAACTTGTTTGACAGAATAGTTATATGTGAAACAAAAAAGGGCACAAGCACAGTTAATGTAAAGTTGTTTAAAAATTCGGATCAACATTCACAATTTTTTTTTCAGAGTTCTCCCACTGATGTGATAAATATACTTTGCCACTTTACATTTGAGTTCCCTCTTCTGGCTGAAAGGAAGAATGTAAGAGATTTCTCAGCACACAGTTCAGGGTCCTCCGTTGTTTCTGTGCTAAGCAGCGGTGGAGTGAGTTCTGAGACATGCTTGGGAATTCTACTATCCCCTGCTCTGTAAAGGCTCAGTTTATTATAAATGTATGAATTTCTGCCAACTTCTGTCGAGGTGCTAGGAATAAACTGATGAGCAGGAAACAATAAAAATGAAGTGTTTGTTAAAGAAACCTGGTTCTTCTTTTGTGTTTCTGCTCTTAGGAGCAAGCATTCTACCAAAGCTTAGAAACCAAACACTAGAACTATGAGGCTCAAGTAAGTCCCAGGGTCTCCTTCCTACTCCTCTTTGGTTTTCTTCTCACTGGCAATGGTTTCTCAAGCTTCTGCCAGGAGATCTTTAAAACCATCATCACTCTTCACAAAATCCAGTGCTGGCAAGTTCAGACAGCAGGCAAACATGTCAACAAACACTGAAAGAGCACTGCTGCAAGGCAGCAAAAGCACACAAGGGCCATGTTTGCTCCCTATCCAACTTGCCGATACGGGGTTTTGCTGAGAGTAATGACAGTATTAAACACCTTCTCACTAGTGTTATGCAAAATGAAGATCAAATAACAATCAAACAAAACCATTTTATCTCAATGCAAGCCAAATCCCAAATATTGAGGTTAGGAAGAGCTTTGATTACTTTTTCTTTATTTGAAGAAAAAAACACAAAGAAAAAACTGATACTGAGCCCAGCCAAGTCAATATTCCCATTGAATTCAGTAGGTTTTGGATAAGGTCATAAGAGGAAATCTTACATCTCATACTATGTGCATGGAAATATGTAGGCACAAAAAGAGGGCTAATGGTAACATAGAAATGTACCGTGTTGTTCGTATTAGGGCACAGAGAGCTTGTATTTACTATAGTTTTTAATTTCGTGATTACATTACTGATGTAATAGAAACCAGAGCCTGTAGTCCAAGGTCCTGCCTCCTAAAATGGACAAGATTTTTGGTCTGAAGCTACATTCAGCCTTCTTACATCATAGCAGCAGCTGCTCCACAAAGGTACCTTATACATATGACTCTCAGGTGGGCATTCAACATATTTTTGCCTGTTCACAGTGGCTCAGATATATTCCCAGATAATAGAAAGCTAAAAATATAACAAAGATAAGTATTTGAGGGGAGGTTTGTGCATTGGCCTACTAAACTCAGGGTTATAAATCAGTCCTTGAGGGGGCCATTTAGTGATCTGGGGCAAAAATCTGTCTGAGGATTGGTCCTGCTTTGAGCAGGAGGTTGGACTAGATGACCTCCTGATGTCCCTTCCAACCCTCATATTCTATGATTAGGTTTCTTCTTTCAGGTTTGGTAACATTTTTCCTTGCCAGGATCATTATGCACCACCATCCTTGGCTACCAGATCACAGAACTTCATTGGAGCCCATAGGAGTAACAGATACGTCCCACTCAAATTATATAGATATATACACACAAATAAAAGCAGAAATATATATTGTATATTTTTAAATGTATTTTTATTACTCTGTCTCTCAAAGAGGTATCAATAAAGTCACTGAAATAAGATACCTTTAAGCCAGAATCTGATAGCAATTATGCTGGAGAAAATCAAGAATAGCTTTCTTTTTTTTACTTTACTGGAGTTTCTCCAGATTTATATTTGTGTATCTAACAACAAAATTTGGCTCTTTATCTTTCCAAGTCACCTTTAAGAATGTGTTTTCAATCTTTTAATCTCCTAGCTCTGTGGGTCAGACCTCTTAATATTTTATAATGTAGCTTTTGCGGTTTTATTAATACTAGGTCTGACTTTCTGCCTGAAAAAAGAGGGTTTTTTTAAGTCAGAATCTTAAAATTTCCTGAAATATTGAAAATCACCTTTTTTATGTGTTACACAATATTACAAAACCAGAGAAAACAAACAAGCTTAGAATGTGGAACTGACACAGGCCACTGTGTTCAAACCTAGGTGTTTAAGGCATTAATTCATATTTAGGCACGTAAACACAAGAGCCCTGATTTTTAAAGGTGCTGAACATCTGCAGTTCCCATTAAGCCATGTTTCTGGAACACACTTAAGTATATGCTTAACTTTCAGCATCAATGGGAATTAAGCATGTGTTTAAGTGTGTTGCTGAATTAAGACCTAAGTGCCTAATTTTAGGTACCCAAACTTTAAAAATCCTGGTTATAGTCCATGCATATGTGTGATATCATCTGAAAAGTTCTTTTCTAAAATACATGTGTTGCTTGCTAGTGATAACAAATGTGCTAATGACACCACTTACTGCTCTGTGAAACATTTGGCTCCACAAACATTTCAGTATTTTTCATTGTGGTTGCTGTTGATGATGTTTTACATGGAATATTGTTTCCTGATTCTGAGGAAGTCCGCAAACTTGCTACTGCAAAAATGTGACCATTATTTGCCAATGTAACAGTCATATTACCAATTTTTTGTTTTGTTTTAAGTGAGATCCATTTTAACAAAATGATGATTCTTTTATGGGAATTATTCCAGACCTGCACTGGCAGCCACTTTATTGTTTACCTTTTTGCAAAACTAACTGTAGCCAAAATTTGCTGGTTTCCAAGGAGGCAAGAAAAAGAGAGAGAGAGAGAAATCATCTCTGTATATTTAGTCATGGAGCAACAGTGCCACCAACAATAAGAACTCTACATGGCCTCATTTTATTAGGTCTGTCCATTTCAAACCACTAATGATTAACTCAGCACTAAATGACCACTTACTACTCAGTGGCTAAGGAAGCATTTCTCCATAAAGGACGTTGTTACTGGAGACTGTTTTTATAAATGCATAGCTTCCTTAATTCCTCTATAATGATCTTTCCTGCCTGAGTTATTGTTGTTTTAAGTGGCTAAAGTAAACTCTCTTGTTCATGTACTTTTAAATGAAAACAGGAGGGTTCATGGGCTTGAACACATTCCTGAAGCTTTCCCTCCATCTTTTCTTCTTTCACACTACAGTCTCGGACTACGGGGATAGTTTGTATTTTCTTTTGAAAATGAACTGTTGTCATAAGGAGCTGCTTTAGCAGCTACCAAAACATGTCATGTTGGCTGTAACCTTTTCAAATGGAAATGCTCTGAGGAACTTTCATTGTGAAAACAGTGCAGTCTGTCCTGAAAATGGGGACATTGTTGAAGGAAAAATAACAGGAATTAATACAATGTTTCTAACTCCAGTTTTCTACTTAGAGGTAGCTTGTTTAAACCACTACATGAGAGAGAGACAGAGATAGAGTAGTGGTTTGTGGACTGAAAAAAATGATTTTTGGAAAACTTTTTGGTTTCCAAATTTTCAATTTTTCAGCAAAGGTTGAAATTTTCTGTGGAATGCAGACAATTTATGAAAAAAATATCAAAAATCCTATTTTCCCTCAAAAAACAGTTTTGACATTTTTTTTTTTTACAAAGTCTATTTTAGACTTGTTTATGCGGTGACTGGGGTGTAGTGGTGATCACTGTACAACATCACAGATGTACACAGTGCATTACAAGTAATTAAAACAGACAAGAGATTTTTCCCCCCAAAGATCTTACAGTCTAAGGCCCTGATACTTCAAACATTTCTGAGAGTATTTAACTTTAAGCGCATGAGAAGCCAAATGGGATGACTTACATGTTTGAAGTTAAGCAGATGTACAAAGACAATAGCCTGGTTTAGACAATGATTCATACATACGCAGATTTTAAGGCCAAGAAGAAACCATTATGAATATTTCATTTGACTTGCCTATTACAAGCTATAGAATTTCACTTAAATTCACAATAAACAAAGGTGGGGTTGTGGATGAGGATAACGTCACTAAGCAATATTTTTTTGGTATGAACATGATAATCCTTTTTAATCCATATTGAGAATAGTTTAAATGTTACCATGTGAGGCAGCAAAGTGAGAGGGGAGGGCAGGAGTAGATGGAACAGGAACAGATGTATTGGTTGTACAAATTGGGCCAGAGTCAGTGTTACTTTTTGGCATAAATGGACCATTGGGCAGGCATAAAGCCCTTTCAATGAAGTGCCTGTACAGGGGAGTCTCTGTACCAGACTTAGAGTTTTCTCTGCCAGTTCTGAGCTGGCTCCCAGCCTCCTCTAAACAGGAGAGGTTCAAACAGCATCTTCTTAATCCAGAAGGGTGAACACACCTTAGCATAAGCGAGAATGATACACATGAGAGCATGGATTCAATGGTCATGGTAATGAAAGCACCGTTTTGCCATGAGGAATGGTCCTACCAGGCAAGCAGAGAAGCATATTTGTTACCATTTGTTGTTTGTATATCATCACTTTGCTAGATGCTGTGAATCTGTCCAGTAAGTAGCACACTGACCGAGTGGTACAAGGGAAGTTTGTGCTGCTTCTGCCCATTTTCTGCCCAGATGCATTTCTGTGTTCAGAGCATCTTACAGTTTCACTGATGCTGAAATGGTTTTGGCTACCTTGCAGCTAAATTATATTGAGCACTGGTTTAGCTGCAGCTATTGGTGACAATAGCTGTCAGCAATGGATTATTTCAACATTGTAGACAATGTTTGACAACTCGCACATGGAGATGAAAGATGAACTAGGATACCTATTGGAGAATGCAAACTTAGGTTTTCGTTCTTTTTTCTCATGCATAAACACTGTACTGGAGAGGGGACTAGCAGTGTGCAAGTGTTTTGCAGGCTTTATGGTGGAAGTGGGGTTTTAGGTGTGCATTGACACAGAAGAAGTACAGTAGATCTTACTTGGAATAGGGTCCTTCTCAGGCTCAGTAAAAATATGATTCATCACTTTTTACAACATCCATTGTTAAAACAAAAAGGCCACGAAGGGAGGACTTGATGTCTCCGGGAGTCCACAAACAGTTAAGATGGCCGGCTCCTACCCAGTCCTTGAAAGTAACAATGTTACTATTTCAAGGCTGCTTGATGACCTCTGTGAAATGCTTTTAGCTGGTCATAGCCCATTTCCAAGTGCATAGGTGTCAACACCATGATAACTATTAATAACATAAGAACAGCCATAGTGGGTCAAACCAATGGTCCATCTAGCTCAGTATCCTGTCTTCCAAAAGTGGCCAATGGCAGGTGCTTCAGAGGGAACTAACAGACAAACAAATAATCCATCTGCTGTCATCCACTCCCAGATTCTGGCAAATAGAGGCTAGAGACACTCAGAGCATTGGGTTGCATCCGTGACCACCTTGGCTACTTGCCATTGAGGAACTTATCCTCCATGAATTTATCTAGTTATTTTTTGGAATCCTGTAATAGTTTTGGCCTTCGCAACATCCACTGACAACATGTTCCACAGGCTGACTACTGACAGTCACTGCAGAAAAGGCCAAAGTCCAAATCAAATCTAAACTATTGCCTCATTTCTAGAAGTGGTCCCTTCAGATCAGGGTTAAGGTGCATCTTTCGGGAGAAGCCACTCATTCCACACTTGTTATTTGATGAAATAAAGGACTTCCGTGTTGCATGCTGTCAGTCCAATATATATCAAGAGCCCTAAATTACTGCACATGTACACAAATGTGAAAAGGTGTCTTTCATCAAATCTCCAACTATTGTACATGCCAGGGAAAAAAAACTGCAGAGGCAGAACACATATTTCTAGGAGAATTTATTCTCACCAGGGTTGTGAATAAGCTTGTGGAGCTTAGAGTTTTATTAGTCAGGTAAAAAGGTTATACAGCACTCAGTAACACTGCTTTTATGCATTTCCTCAAATGTTGTATATTAAAATCATTAAAATAACAGTCCCACAATGCTCCCCACTTCCAGCATCTCCTAAGAATATTTGATGACTAGATCTGCTACTTCTGAAAAAATATTACAAATTGCCAGTTTAATATTAAAATGGCAGAACTGAGATGAGCTGCTTCAAGCCTGTAAAATGCATGATGCCTCGTCCTTGCAATGACACTGCAGATGGAAAGCAAGGTTCAAAATTTCTCTCTTTGGAAATGATTTAATGTAGAATGAACTAGATTAAACCACAATGATATGTTTGTGTGTGTGTGTGTGTGTGTGTGTATGTACCCACCCATCACCTCCAGATAATAGTTTATCTCCCAGATTTGTGGGCAATCTCACTGACAGCCTTCTTTTTTCTAACTAATAATGTTACTTTTTGAAATTCTAATTGCCTCCCTTAGCTTTTATGTCACATGGCAGCAGCTGTCTAGCATTCAGTCACTGCTCTCAGAAAGGGAACAGTGGATATATAGTATTCTTGGCCTTTTGGCTAAGAGAGGTGAAAACATTATCTAGTTCCTCTTCCAGCATGTGACTGGAGGTTATAAAGATTGGGAAGATCCTCTCCTTGGTATTGCCTTTAGGATATTGTTAGGAGACTAAATGGGTGTTATGATCAAGTCCTCTGTGTTAAATGTTGTACATACACATTCTCACGCTGTCTGGAGTGGCTCACAACTGTGAGTGCCTACTTCAGGACAAATTGTCAGAAGGCATCCCAAACTTGTGGTGTATCCTATAATTAGATTTCACTAAGCCAGTAACAAATGTGAACTCCTAGATCATTATACTAGTCTTACCATGGAGCCACAGATGGTCCTCTTAGACTCTCCAGTCTGCTTGCCACCCAGGCAAACTGAACTATGTGTAAAATGGTTACTTCCAACAAATATTATACCACATTCAGGCTGATCCCAGTCGCAAGAGACCAATCACCTACCACAGATAAATTGGTACCACAGATCATACATCAAAGAAAATGCCGGTAGCCAATTCTATAGTAAACTAACTAAAGGTTTATTAGCTAAGAAAATGAAATGAAAGTTAATGAGAGGTTAAAGAAGGTAAAATATATGTACAAGTGAATCACAATTTGTAATTCCAAATGGAAGCAGAGATGTAAAAAACTGCCAGTTTCCCACAAGTCTCTCAGGACTATCCAGAATAGCCCTGTTGATCTTTGTCCTCTTGTTCAGTTCATAGAATCATAGAATATCAATGTTGGAAGGGACCTCAGGAGGTCATATAGTCCAACCCTCTGCTCTAAGCAGAACCAGTCCCCAACTAAATCATCTCAGCCATGGCTTTGTCAAGCCTGACCTTAAAAACCTTTAAGGAAGGAAATTCCACCACCTCCTTTGGTAACCCATTCCAGTGTTTCACCACCCTCCTAGTGAAAAAGTTTTTCCTAATATCAAACCTAAACTTCTCTCACTGCAACTTGAGACCATTACTCCTTTTTCTGTCACTGGTACCACTGAGAACAGTCTAGATCCATCATCTTTGGAACTTCCTTTCAGGTAATTGAAAGCAACTATGAAATCCTCCTCATTCTTCTCTTCTGCAGACTAAACAGTCCCAGTTCCCTCAGCCTCTCCACATATCTCATGTGTTCCAGGCCCCTAATGATTTTTTTCCCCCTCTGCTGGGCTCTTTCCAGTTTTTCCACATCTTTCTTGTAGTGTGGGGCACAAAACTGGACACAGTACTCCAGATGAGGCCTCACCAATGCCAAAGAGGGGAATTGATCTCGGACCTCAATCTGCTGGCCAAATGCCCCGGCTACTTATAGGCCCAAAATGCCCCCCCATTAGCTTTCTGGCAACAAGCGGCCACCGAGGCGGTGCATCGCATCCATATCCAGTTCTCGTCCACTGTACACGTCAGCGTCCTTTTTCTGCAGAAACTGCTGCCACCATGGGTTTCCCAGTCATGTGAGCAGACTGCATGGAATTCTTGCCATCCTAAGTGCAGGACTCTGCAGCGTGTGGCCTTTAGCCTTGAACCTCATCATATTCTTTTGCCAATCCTCTAATTTTGCCTCTAGCGTCCCTCTGGTATCCTTATCCCTACACTGTTTTTGTGCTTGCTTCTACCACTGTGTTTTACACTGTTTCTACCCTACCAGTGTTTCTACCACTCTCCCAAGTTTAGTGTCACCTGAAAACTTGCTGAAGGTGCAATCCACACCATCCTCCAGATCAATTGAATGAAGATATTGAACAAAACCGGGCCCCAGACCCAACCTTGGGGCACTTCGCTTGATGATACCACTGCCAACTAGACTGAGCCATTGATCCGGTGAGCCCTTTTAAGCCACGATTAGCCACCTTTTCTATCCAACTTATTAGTCCATTCATCCAGCCCATACTTCTTCAACGTGTGTTTTCTCCCAGAACACTGTGCGCGAGACTGTTTATCAAAAACTTTGCTAAAAGTCGAGGAATAACACGTTCACTCTTTCCCCTCATCCACAGGGCCAGTTTAGTCTCGCTCATAGAAGGCCATGGTATTAGCTTAGTCACGCATGACTGCACTTGCTTGGTGAATCCATGCTGACTGTTTCTTGATGGATGTGTGCGCGTGTGCGCGGTGGCTAAGTGCCCATCAGAATTGCAGTTACTTGAGGGGGGGGGGGGGGTGGAACCCTCCTCCTTGATGTTTTGTGCCAGGCCGGACTGCGATGAGGTAATCTGGACTGGCCCTGTAGCCTTCTCCGATCCTTCCTTCTTCCCTTTTTTAAAGTATGGGCATTACATTAGCCTTTTTCAGCTCATTGGCGACCTCCTCCAATCGCCAGGGTTATTCAAAGATACATGACCAATGGTTCGCGTCACATCCGTTAACTCTCTATTAGCCAACCTCGGATGCAGCACATCCAGCCCCATCAACTTGTGCTTGTGCAGCTTTTCTAAATAGTGCTGAACCACTTATTTTTCCACAGAGGGTTGGTCACCTCCTCCCCATGCTGTGCTCCCCAGTGCAGTAGTCTGTGAGCTGACCTTGTTCGTGAAGACAGAGACAAAAAAAAACATTGAGTACGTTAGCTTTTTCCTCTGTCACTAGGTTGCCTCTCTCATCCAGTGGGGCTCCACACTTTTCTTGACCTTCTTCTTGTTGCTAACGTAACTGAAGAAATCCTTCTTGTTACTCTTAACATCTCTTGCTAGTTGCAACTCCAAGTGTGATTTGACCTTCCTGATTTCACTCCTCCATGCCTGAGCAATATTTTTATACTCCTCCCTGGTCATTTGTCCAATCTTCCACTTCCTGTAAGCTTTTTTTTTGTGTTTAAGATCAGCAAGGATTTTACTGTTAAGCCAAGCTAGTTGCCTGCCATATTTACTATTCCACCCTGTTGGAATTCAAACAATCCAGAGATGCAGGCTCTTTCCCTCAATCCATACTTGAAGCTTCTTCTCAAAGAAAACAAGTTGACAGGATCACTACCCATGTGAGTTTTCCCTTTGATGATGGAGAGGGTGGAATGCATTTTAAGTCTTTGACCAGTAATCATTGCACACACAACTTGCTTTGAAATTAGGACTTTTCTGTTAAAATTCTTTGTTTGCATTCCACAAGACTTTTTTTTTCTCATTTGATGGGTTATTTAGTTACAGGGGTATCTTAAGTGTGAATGTTTTCTATTACATTCTAACAGGATGCAGATAGGTGAAAACAATAAAACTAACATCCCATTAGTTTTCTTGAAATGTAAACACCAAATACACTCTTATATATTTAACAATCCCTTTGATCTACACTAATATACAAATGAATTGACCTGGGGCTTTGGCATGAGCTGGTACCTGGTCCGCCAGTCTCACACACATCATAAAAGCCCTTTCCCCAAGGAGCTTACAGTCTAAATAGAAAAGATAGACAAAAGGTGTTTGACCAGAAGTATTCATAGATTTCCTAGAGTTTAAGGTCGGATGGAACCATTATGTCATCTAATCAGACTTCCTATATATCACTGAATATTACATTTCACTGTGATAACTCTTCATAGAGCTCAACTATGTTAGTTAGAGAAAAGTATTTGGAGACTAATTTGTGTGCCACACAGAGCAGGCAAGATGAGGTGCCACCAACTCCCAAGGCCCTTGCAGTAACAGGGAACTGATTAGGTGAGATGTCATTGTATGGTCCATGCCCCATGCTGCAGAGGAATGTGAAAAAAACAACAAGATCCCTACCAACCTGATCTGAGGAAAAATTCCTTTCTGAACCCAAATCTGGTGACCAGTTTGACTCTGAGCATGAGAACAAGACACACAAGCCAGGAATATGAGAAGGAGAATTCTCTGTACCACCTCAGACCACCATTCCACTCTGACCAGTGTCCTGTCCCTAGCTGTGGCCAATTTGTCTCTGATACTTCAAGGGAAGAAAGAAAAAAAATCTTAGAATATATCTGGACAATTGTGCATTGGGGCAACAAAAATTCTTGCTGGCTCATGCAGGCAACTGGCTGAAACCCTGAGACATGAGATTTGATTTTAGCCATTAACACAGAGCTACAAAGTTTTATGAACATGCTGAGGGCAATGGAGAGTTTCCTTAAGTCCCTTAAGTCCTTAAGTCATTCATTAGCATTTCACAAGATTTCTTTAAAGGGTTATTTAGTTACAGGGGTATACACAATACAAATGTTTACTATTATATTATAATAGGAACAGATAAGTGAAAGCAACACAAGGAATATTCCACTAGTTTTCATGAGGTTTAAACACCTGAACACACTCTTATATCTACATACATTTTGATCTATACTAATACACAAGTGAATTGGCCTGTGACCCTGATATGACTTGGTCAGCCAGCGTCAGAATATTATTATCCCCATTTTACCAGCAGATCATTTAATCAGAGAGGAATAACATGACTTGTCTAAGGTCACACAGGAGGAGGACTATGGCAGAGCCAAGAATTGAATGCAGATCTCCTGAGTCCCAGTTTAGTGCCTTAATCACACTATCAACTTACATCTCATCATTGGATATGTTTGCTTTTGGGGAAGCAATTGCAATTCCTGTATTCATTACAAAATGTTCCATAGTGGGGACTGTTTATATTCAGGACCTTAATTTCACACACACTTCTGACTCGTAGTTTGGAAAGAAAACGGAACGACATGATCAGAAGCTAAAGGAAAACATTTCATTCCAGAAAGACTGAAAATAAGCTTTAATTAAGATAGGACTGGGGAAAAATATTTTCCAATTATGTTTGCTGTAACTGTTTCCCCAGCATGATCTTTTCTGAAATCAGCTGCAACAGACAGTAAGAGAACTGTGGTGTTTGGCTGCTACTGCTATGGTCTTGTTCTTTAATTAGACGCGGCATTTGAAAAGAGCATCTTTGCTTCAACTTTCAAAATCAAACAGTAATGTAAAGTTTGTCAGTATTTAGACTTCCCACAGAGCTTCCTTAATTTGTTTGTCCTCTGTTGCCCTCCTTCACCCCCCCACCACCTCCACCTCCAGGCCTATGCTGTAATAATGAGATACAAAGCCAAATGAGCATTCAGTTTTGGAGCCTCGGGGGATGCCTACAGTAAAAAGCAACAGGAGCTTGTTGTTTGCCTTCATATGCAAATCTTGACACTTCCTAAATGAAAGAATTGTATACTACATCATTACTTCTAAGTGCAAATGATGTGACTGACAGGAGGCTTCTGATGTAGATAATGCTATGGCTTTAAATGCTAAAAGGTCATAGGCTCACAGATTAGACATGATGTAGGGAGTACAACAGAGCAAAAGCATGGTTTGCGCTTGATCAGGGAGCCTGGAATTCTCAATCAAATTATTTGGAAGGGTGTGCACAAGCCCTTAGTTTTGTGCCTAGGCTTCAGATATGGCTTTAGGTCAGAACATTTGAGGATTTGGCTTTGAATTCAGTTTCAGTTTGGAATTTGGAGACTTCTCCAAAGCTTTCTAAAGTCTTCCAGACCTTTGGACAAATCTTCTACTCCTTTCTAGTGGACCTCTAAGGCCCTGGCCTAGCCTTTTCTCATCTGTACCTCTGCAGTAACCTGGCTGACATCTCAGCCCTCTCTCAGTCCCTTTGGTCTCACAGAATTTCCTTGGTCCTCTTCAACACTCCCCTCATCCAGTCTTTACCAAAATTGACTTCCATTTTCTTCTGCTTGTCTGATTTTGTTATCCAATTTTTGTCAGACTCACAAGAACATTCTTGCTCTGCCCACTGCTGCGCCCCGTCCCACTCTATCACCACACCTCCACCCCCCTCACTTGCTCTCCCCTGCCCTGTCTCATGTGCTCATTTTCACTGCAAGACCCAAACAGGCATATTTATAGTTTTGACAGATGTATTATGCTAAGTTCAGGTTTTATTTGTTACAGGATGCTATAGCTGGCAGCAAAATAGTCAAAAAAGGTAATGTTTTAAAAAAATGAAATTTCACAAAGGTTTTCATGATTCTTTCCCTCCGCTCTCCCTCCTTTTTGGAAGCAACTCCCTGTTTTTGATTCACTAAAGTTATTGTAATTTTATGTGTGGAATTAGGACCACACATTATCACAGCTGCAATTGGTCCATTAAAGGCCCAGTCCTGAAGCCCAAATACAATCCATAGAGCACAAGCACAGAAATGCACATCTATCCAGATACCTGTATATATAAATCTGTAGAAACTGACTCCCACACTTACATGCAGATACACAGGTGTATTCATGTGTACACATCTAGCATTCACTAACACATATACTTCCACATTATTTACTATTACAATTGTTGTTTAGTACCTAGAAACCCCAAGTAAGATCAGGGCTCCAGGGCGGTAGGTGCTGGACATACACGTAAAAAGAGAGAGTCTGCAACAGAGAGTTTATAATGTAGCTAGGCAAAGGTGGGGTGAAATGTATGATACATTGGCCCTTCTGCAATTACTAGTCAACAACATTCACTTTTTAAGAAATACATTTCTTTTGGAATTCCCTTCTCTTTTAAAATCTCGTTATGAAATGAATACACCCATATTTTATGTCATCAATTTTTTGTGCACAAGGAATGAAAGGCAAAGAGTTAGACTGCAAATTTTATTCACACAGGTATATATACATGCAGCAATACACACAACTCCCTACACAAAGACACACAGTCTCTTACACATATACAATGCATGCATGCACACATTTTCCTACACAGACACTTTTTTCATATACTTTTCCAGGGGCTGTTTAAATCACCCAGCTGGGAAGGGAGGAGGGTGGGCTGGAGGGGAAAAGATGGGGGTGGGGGTGGAAGTGGAGGACAGAGGATGGGGATGGAAAAATCAAGGCCATGGATGAGAGCAGGGTGGGGGTGAGAGGGGGCAGTGCAGGCGAGAAGAGGGGTAATGGGGGGCATGTGGAGTGGATGGGGAGGCAGGGGGAGGCAGAAGGCTACAGGTTCATGAGGATCTGGGGGGAATAGGGGTGTATAGGGACATATTGGGAGTACAGCAATGTATGGAGATGAATGAGGTGAATGGCTGTGGCGTGTGAGGGACATGGGGGTTGCAGCTGTGGGAGGTGGAGGGGATGGGTGGGAAAGTGCTGTAAGGGATACTGGGCTGGGATGGGGAGGTGGGGAGGAAGGACAGGATGGAATGAGGGAAGGATGCAGTGAGGGAGATGGGGTGGGGGTGGGATGGGGAAGGATGCAGTGGGGAGGTATTCAGGGAAAAGTGGAGAGGAATGCAGTGAGCAGGATGGGGTGCAGGGGGTTGGGACAGGGAAGAATGCAATGATGGGGGGATGAGGATGCTGGGGGGTTGGGACGGGGAGGAATTCAGTGATGGGAGATGAGGAGTGGGGGGGTGGGATGGAGAGGGATGCAGTGAGGGAGACAGGGGTGCAGTCCCATTCCTAGCACTCAGAGATGAGGATACACATACCTCGAACTCCTGGATGCCAGTGATGGGGTGACAGAGAGACTATGGTTCACCGCAGGGCACGCGCTGCAGCTGGAGCCCAGCTGCATGAGGAGAAGAGGGCCGGGCAGCAGCGAGAGAGGCGCATGCCACGCCACCCCTCAACAGCTGCCTGCTGAGCACTTACAAATCACAGTGGCTAGCAGGGAGCCGGCCAGCCCTACTGCACGGCACAGTGGCGCTGCCAAACAGACAGTCAATGGCCAAGTCAGCGGTGCTGACCTGAGCCACCAGGATCCCTTTTTGACCAGATACTTGGTCCAAAACCAGATATCTGGTCACCCTAATTAGAGACCCAGGAATCCCGACTCCGTTTTCTGCACTGACAGTACACCTCTTTCCCTAATTGGTTTTAAGCAAACAAACCAACTCTAATCCCATTTTGGGTTTCTGCTCGATAAGTGACCTTCTTGTAATCTCTAGGATCACATCAGCTTCTCTGAAAGTAGAAAAGAAGGTAATTAAAAGAGACTAGGAGACTAAAGGGCAGGAAAGCAGGTCTTCTTAGGGAAACTCATCATTATTCCATGCCATTCACCCTGCAAGACGGGAAGTTCCCTTAAGTACACATAGAATTTGAGGGCTCAGAACTGTAGGAACTTATTTATTCTGGTGATAATTCTGGCTCAACCTGAAGCACCACCTCCTAAAAATTTCCTGAGAAAACCCCTTCTCTTTGAGGTCTTGCAGACCCAATAGTTTAAGATGAAGTATACAAACATCTCTGCCCTCTGAGTGACATCAAGCCCTATGTCTTACAATTAATCAAGGTGATTGCATACAAATGCCCTAGTGCTGTTCTCCAGTGTTTATCTACTTGTTCAGTCATCACTAAACAGTCTGCAGCATGAGACAGAGAACAGGCCATCAAAATGAGACTCAGAGAACCTGAGTTTTATTCCCAATTCTGCCATTAACTCACTGTGCAGCTTTGCACACATTTGGTTAAACTCTCTGAGCCTCAATTTGCCCATCTGTAAAACTGGATAGTAAGACAGAATTGTCAATAACACGTAAGTAAGTGCCATAGAAACACATATCCCATTAGGACCATCCTATGCTCCTAAGCGGCTTAAATGCTTCTGAAATTTTCTCTCATAATGCTTAACCACCTTTTAAAACTGCTTTGAGACCTGTGTATGAAAAGTGCCATCTAAAAACATCCCATGGCCCTAGAATACCAGCAATATGCTTTCCATTACTCCGGTCTTTTCTTCTAGCTCCTGAATATCATTTTTCTCTGCATTTTAGTGTTGTTGTTTTTTTTGAATCATGGTTCTTTGTTGTTCTTGTTCCTCCAGAATCTTTCACTTAATTTTCAACAGTCTTGGTCCAGGAAATATGGAATCAACACTTTCTGAAAATCCCTTATACCTTAATTTCCATCATTTTCTCCCTTCTCAGCCCAGTCTGCAGTTAATCTATACTAAAGGTTAATTTTGAAAAGCCAGCTCCGTAATATTTATACAATGAGGTCAAACACAGAATGAAACACACTTGTAAAAACAGCAGTGGCCTTTCACTTCTGCAATATAGGATGTGGCCAATCATTTGGCAATTCAGTTTTGGCACATCCTGAACTATTTATTTGTTAAATCCAGTTTTTGAGGCTGCTAACATTCTTGGAGGTTCTTTTCTTTTCTTTTCCCTCAATATTGGAAACTACTAAAAATACAGAGTCTGATGCTTATTTCATGTTGAAACATGCAGTATTGTATTGATAAATATTTGATGGTGTTGGAGCTTAATGGATACAGCCTCATATGTTTCTATTAAAAGGCATTTAATTACTCAGTGAGTGCAGTATGGTGAATCAAGGAACAAAAAACAAAACAAAACAAAACAAAAACATCTTTTCACTCGAAGACACAGAGTTCAATTTCAGTTTCACAAGGAGGAAAAAAATAGACCAAACAACTAAAGATATATTTTTCTGAGGCACTACACAAACAATTACATTTCGGATAAACATCTTGGGTACAGTAGAGACAGGCCATAAAAGTGTTTGGTTGGGAAGAGATATGGTCTAGGAGAGACTGAATACTGAGAAGAAATGAGCAAGAATATTTACTCCAATTTTGAGTTCTCCCAAGCTGATGAACCTTTTGTAAATCACTTTTCAGGGACACTCATGGTCAGGTATGACAGACACCAATGACCATGGACAGTGATTTCAAAGTCACATGTACAAGTATTTGAGGAAATAATTTTAGATATGAGTGAATTATTTGAGTGAATCCATAAGATTATTAGCATGCACATAACAAGGTCAAGCTGCATTTGAAATAGTCTGATGAAGAGTGAACCAGATCACATTGGATAGAAACAAACAAACCAAAAACCCGAAAACACTCCTTTCTGGCAGTGGTAAAGAGTACAGGCTTTATAGTCTTGTCTTTAGATTACATTAGGGCTATCGATTAATCACAGTTAACTCATGTGATTGACTCAAAAAAATTAATCACAGTTTTAATCGCACTGTTAAACAATAGAATACAAATTGAAATGTCTTAAATATTTGTGGATGTTTTCCTACATTTTCAAATATATTGATTTCTACTACAGCACATAATACAAAGTGTACAATACTCACTTTATATTACTTTTGATTACAAATATTTGCACTGTAAAAATGACAAAGAAATAGTATTTTTCAGTTCACATCATACAAGTACTGTAGTGCAATCTCTTTATCGTGAAAGTGAAACTTACAAATGTAGGTAATTTTTTGTTACATAACTGCACTCCATGACAAAACAATGTAAAACATTAGAGCCTACAAGTCCACTCAGTCCTACTTCTACTTCTTGTTCAGCCAATCTCTAAGAGAAACAAGTTTGTTTACGTTTATGGGAGATAATGCTGCCCACTTCTTAGGCTACATCTTCACTACCTGCTGTATCGGCGGGTAGCAATTGATTGCTCAGGGATTGGTATATCGCATCTCATCTAGATGCGATATATCGATCCCTGAACGTGCTTATATCGATTCCGGAACTCCACCAACCCGAACAGAGTTGCGGAGTTGACATGGGGAGCCACGGACATCGATTCCGCGCCGTGAGGATGGTGAATAATTCGATCTTAGATTCTTCGACTTCAGCTATGTTATTCACACTTTCATATAGCACTTTTATAGCTGGTACTATATGTGCTAGATATGATAAAAACCCATATGCCTCTTGATGCTTTGACCACCGTTCCAGAGGACATGCTCCCATGCTGATGATTCTTGTTTAAAAAAAATTGTGTTCATTAAATTTGTGACTGAAGTCCTTGAAGGAGAATTGTATGGCTCCTGCTCCATGGTTTTACCTGCATTCTGCCATGTATTTTGTATTATGGTAGTCTCAGATGACAGCTCAGCATATGTTGTTTGATTTAAGAACACTTTCACTGCAGATTTGACAAAACTCATAGAAGATTCCAATACCAGATTTCTAAAGATAGCTACAGTACTCGACCCAATGTTTAAGAATCTGAAGTGCCTTCAAAATCTGAGAGGGATAAGGTGTGGAGCACGCTTTCAGAAATCTTAAAAGAGCAACACTCTGATGCAGAAACTACAGAACCCGAACCACCAAAAAAGAAAATCAACCTTCTGTTGGCAGCATCTGACTCAGGTGATGAAAATGAGTATGTGTTGGTCTGCATTTCTTTGAATTGTTATCAAGCAGAACCCATCATCAGCAAGAATGCATGTCCTCTGGAATGGTGGTTGAAGCATGAAGGGACATACGAATCTTTAGCACATATGGCACATAAATATCTTGTGATGCTGCCTATGACAATGCCATGCAAAGACCTGTTCTCACTTTCAGGTGACATTGTGAACAAGAAGTTGGCAGCACTATCTCTTGCAAAAATAAACAAACTTGTTTCTCTTGGTGACTGGCTGAACAAGAAGTAGAAGTAGTACTGAGTGGACTTGTAGGCTCTAAAGTTTGACATTGTTTTATTTTTGAATGCAGTTATTTTTGTACATAATTCTACATTTGTAAATTCAACTTTCTTGATAAAGAGATTGCTCTACAGTATTTGTATTAGGAGAATTGAAAAATACTATTTATTTTGTTTTTTTACAGTGCAAATATCTGCAATAAAAAAATATAAAGTGAGCACTATACACTTTGTATTCTCTGTTGTTATTGAATCAATATATTTGAAAGTGTAGAAAAAATCCAAAATATATAAATAAATGGTATTCTATTGTTGTTTAACAGCACAATTAATCATGATTAAGCACTATTTTTTTTAATTGCTTGACTGCTCTAGATTACATTCCTTTTTTTAGACTTCTCCAATCTATTGAAGTCCATGGGAGTCATTTCGTTTACTTCACTAGGTGAGGGATTGGGCCTGATGTGATCTTTGAGACAAGGACTCATGTCTGTTTGTAAGGTGCTTGTCAGAGTTAGGGCATGAATAGCAATAGCGTGACTCCAAACTACCTGCTGCTCAGTTATTTGGCAAATTCTAGTGTTCACAGAAAGAGGTGTTACAAAGGAAAAGAAAAATGGTGTTTCAGGATGAAAACCCACATCAGGTTGGGAGGAGTGAGCCAGAAAGGACACGTTCATAATTCCTGGAAAGTTTCAGAAAATATTCAAACTTTATGGAGCTCTTCCAAACAGAACTTTCAGACCTCTTGAGGTTCAGGTGACACCAAATATATTCTACTCTCTCTCATTTAAAACTCAACCACTTCTCTCACTTTGGATATGACTCATTCTTCTACTGTCTCCTTTCCCTTACTCCGTCTATTTTAAGGACTTTTGGTAATAAGTAAATAAATATATTTATAAATAAACTTTTAAAATAGTTGCATTTCCTGAAGTTTCAGTCATCTAATCAGGTACTGGGAAAACTACCTTCTGAACTTACGTAACTGACCAGAAAAACAATCATATATAATAAAAATCAAGAATTCATGTCAAGCAGAATGATTCAGAATTAGAACCAAAGGATTTCCAAAACAGCAGCTGTGGTGGGGAATGGTACATGTTGAGCTTACTGTATGAGATCTAAGGAAAGTCAAGCAAATATGGGATGAGTTCATCAATCCTTCATCTCTGAATTCTCATGTCTTTCTGGGGTTTAGTTAGATACGATAATTTGGATGGCAGAGTGTGTGGCTTATTTCGATGTTTATTAAATTGAACAAAGAATATGGATGAAGCTTTGGGGCTTTTGCATTAGGCTGCAGCTGGGTAATACAGATACTGTCCAAAAGATGACCTCTAAATAATTAAATTATTTCCATATGTCTGCATACATCTGCTTTTCTAATCTTCAATCAACCATCACATCCCCAGATCTGGGTTTTCTTGCTCTGTTTGTCCGGTGTTAACATAAAATTCGGAAGTGATGCAATTGCTTTTCCTGCAATGGAGTGATTTTAAAAAGGTGAAAATGTGATAAATAGAGGCCCCCTTCACTTAACCTGTAATTTAGAGGCTTTTCCATTTCATTGTTAGGGAATTGTGCTATTTGCTTGATTTTACTGGAAAAATCTCTGCGTTTGGTGTCATTGGAAAAAAGACAGATCTGATTCATCCAGCTCTGTTTGAAGAGTCCATTTTTATTCTGATTCTGTCTTCTTTTTACTCCCCATCCCATCCCCAAAATAAAATTGGGACAGTGTTATAACTGTGAAAAACTTTTGGAAGAAACCCAAGTGCTAAGTGGTATGTTTGAACCCAAAACTCAAGGTGATGTTCAGTAGGTGAAACCAGAAAAAAGTGTTGCATTAACCTCTTGCAAACAGAAATCACTGCATTATGAAGACCACAGTATAGAACATAATTGTGCAGCACGCCTCACTATCATCACATGTGTATTTTCATGAATGTTTACAAATTGCAGCTTGAGTGGCATGCCATCATTTTGTTCGGAGGATGCAGCTGTTTTGCAGACAGCAGTGACTCCAGGCAGGCACCAGCACTCCAAGCGTGTTCCTGGGGCGGCAAGCCGCAGGGGATGCCCTGCCAGTCCCTTCAAGGGCAGCAGTCTGGCAGCCTTCGATGGTGTTTCTGCGGGAGGTCTGCCAGTCCCGCGGATTTGGTGGCAATTTGGCTGCGGGGACACCAAATCCGTGAGACCGGTGGACCTCCTGCAGGCATGCTGCCGAAGGCTGCCTGCCTGCCACGCTTGGGGCGGCAAAAAAGCTAGAGCCACCCCTATTTGCAGAGGAATTGATACCATTCCATTTTCTAGTGAAACAAATTACTTTTCATTAACTTGCTCTAAATGAGTATTTGTCAAGTTCTCGTGGGTCTTTCCCACCTTTAATTCCTAAGTGTTGAGTCCTTCAACCAGGCTAATCATTGATAGCAAGTGCTGTAATTCTCATTGACTGCAGAGGAGCTGAGGGCATTCTGTTTGTCAACGAAAGCCTTCAGAGTAAGCACCCTCACAGAACTGAGTTCTATGATTATGGTTTGCACAAGGGGATTTATCCACTTTTTATGGCTTCAGTTTGAGTTGGAAGTAGATGCTTCTATACTTAATGTAACCAAGAACCAATAAAACCAGGAAATACTGGAAATTTTTTGAAGGCAGGCTTTACCCACAAGGTTGCCAGATTTCTAAATGAAAGAGGTTCGGATATGAACAATAAGCATCTGAACTGAACCTCTGAACATTCTGAGATTCACCAGTTGTAATGAAAAGTGTGTGGGGGGGGGAGGGTTGCATGCACACCTTGTTGCTGTCTAGTGATAGGCCCACAGAGATATAAAGGATCTCCTACTTCTTTCCTATGAGGGAGGGCTCCTTTAGATTAAATGGTAGAAATGTGTTTTTGAAGCTCAAGGACTAGGGATTTAGCTGTGCATGCATAAAGTATACAGTAGTTCTGTCTGGTGTCTGCAACAAATGAATACGTTACTCAATAATTTTAAGTCACAGTAGTTATATATTTCAGTGGTAGCCATGTTAGCCTCTATCAGCAAAAAAAACCCCGAGGAGTCCTTGTGGCCCCTTAGAGACTAACAAATTTAGACTAATAAATTTGTTAGTCTCTAAGGTGCCACAATGACTGTTAGTGTTTTTTAGTAATTATATATTTCGTCTCCTTTGGCCAGTCAGTAAGAATGTACTGAGCAAGCAGTGAGGTGGGAAGATGAAGAAGCACTCTGAGGCACTAGAAGGAAATGTCAGCAAGTATTTGTGGAATTAGGAGGCAGCTAATTCTCTAGCACCTTATTTCCACAGAAGACAGCCTTAAAGGATTTACAGTAAAGCAGTGGAAGCATAAAGGGGATCAAGAAAGGGATACAGATCACAGAAGACAGTAGACTTGAAAGGGGAGGCAGGAGGGAGAGAGGCCAGTACTGAAGTCTGGAGTAGGAACTGCTGAGATGGTGTGGTTGCCTTGCAGCATGTGTTGAGACAGACAGGCAGAAGAATACAAAAACAGGCAGCATGAGCCATATCGACCTCATATTCTACTGCTATTTATCCTAATAGACAGTAGGAAATATAGTATGTGCAAACAATCCTGTTTTTCCTTCTGAAAAGCAGGCCACATGGTGTCTCCATCCTTTGCCTTCTAATTATACTGAAACCCTGGTCTGTGAATTTATATTTTTGTTCCAAACTGGATTTCACTTAGCCTACATTTTGCCTCCCACTCTATCACAGTTGTAGTAAGTACGATATACAGCTGCTACATTTCCCTGTCTCCCTCCTCGGTTAGTGAATAAATCACCTTTAATTCTTGACATGGGATTCATCTCTCCAATGTCACATTTGTTTTTCAAAACTATAGTTTTAACTTACACATCTTTTCTATAGATTTGGCCATCACTCACAGACTGACTGACTGGCTATTTGCTGACTGGCTGATCTGCTCCTCTGTTATTAGCATAAATTAAAAGGATTATATTGGTAATAAAGAAACTTCATAGAATTGAATTAAATGAAAATAATTTAAATACAATTGATGATCTTTTAGGTCATCCCCTTTCTAGAGCAGGATTGTTCTTTACAGTACCTCAAAATTTGAAGAGCTGGGTGAAGTTTAGCTAAACAATCTTGGTTTGAACAAAGCGGATTAGAAATCTCATGAGATTTCTGGTAACACCTGTTTGCCATCATCTCATAAATAAAACCAGAAGAGCATTTCTCAGGGAATTTGGGCCCTTTCACTTTCAAGCCAAAACCAGAAAATGCCGAGGGTTTATGAAAATGGAAAATAATGAAAAAAAGTTAGCCCTTCGCAATTCTCTATGGAGAGTCTTAGTTTGATTAATGTTTTGGTTCAAAATTATATTTTATTTTACCCAAGTCATTTCACAGACACTCTTAGTTGATCAGGTTAATCCTATGCCAAAATGATGGAGGTTTTTCTTTTTTCGTACATTTCTTCAAGTATCATTTTTAAAGGGATAGAAAACATGAAAGAAGAAACTGCCTTGATAACATAGTTATTACCCAGAAGGACCCAAACATGAACAAGATTATATTCAAGCTCAGTATGAAACTGTTGTAAATCTCTCTTCTTTGATTGGGATTAGAAGACAGGGAAGGTTTTTTTTCCCATCCCCTTGTAGAAAAACGTTCTGAGCATTGATCTGTGAGTCTGGTGTAAGCCAGAGGTATCTGTATGCGTTTTGTGTTTGATGATGTGATTGAATCGTAAGATGTACCACCCAAGCACTCACATTTGCATACAACATATGCAACAGTGAGCATCATCTTGTTTTTCTTTTTGTAGCAGCAACCTATAAGGCTGTTCAACATGGATTCAAGTCAAAGGAGTTCAACAACATTGAACATCTCATAACATAACCAATCACTGTAACACACCTCTTAGAAATGAACCAAAACTAAAGACCCTACCTATTCCTAAAGAATATGTAGTATTATAGGCTCACATATTTCCCCCCATTTTGTGCACATCCCAAGCATCTTAAATGAGTCAAAACTGTCTTTACTAGGGTTGGATGTGTCTGTTGATTTCAGGTTTAGGTTCTAACCACCTATTTATAACCACAACCTTAAATCTGTGGCCACACAAACTTGTAGTCTGAAATTTTGTCTGGTTTCCCTGAACTAAGGCGAGTCACTACTTGCAGGGAACACACAGGTGCTGCAGAAAGGGTTCTGGTGTCATGTGTTATTAGTTCTGACTTAGTGCTTGAATCAATGCCACATAGTATTTGTCAGGAGCACAGCTGGCTCCCAGCTTGGTCACTAGGCAACTCAAACTCAGCTGGGCCCAATGAATCTTCTCCAAATGGCCATGCTTCCCGACTGGGCAGGAGAGCCTTGCAGATGCAGCAGCACAGGGGCTGCTCAATGTGTACCATGGCCACAGCTGCGTTTGACCTGCTCTTGCTTCCAGTCCTTGTTCTAACTCCCAGTCCTTGTTCCAGCTTCAGCTTGCCTCTAGTCCATCTTTCAGTCCTTGCTCCAGCCCCTGTCCAGCCTTAACTCCTGTCTGCTGCAGTCTAATCTTTGCCTTGCTGCCCTAACTCCAATCCTGTCTCTGGTTCTGACTTTTGGCTTGGCTTCTCAAACCTGACTTTGGCTTACCTTTCTGTTTGGTATCGTGATCCTCCCTCCAGTTCTGAACTTTGGCTTGGCTCCTTGATTCTTATTTGGTTTCACCTTCAGCCTGGTACCTGACTCCTGGATCTATGCTCACCACTACTCCAAACTACCACTGCAACTACCAGACAAGGTGCTGCTCTATCCAATACGTAGGCCACCCATGCCCCAGCCTTTTACAGTTGGACAGCTTACGATACAAGGAAACAACATAGGGAGGGTGCAGGCTTAATGACATGGAGATCCCTTCTGGAATAACCACTGTGGATATGGAGTTAGTCAGGGCCTTACAGGATCTGCAGGTCCAGGATACCACACTCTGAAAGCA
This sequence comes from Chelonoidis abingdonii, assembly GCF_003597395.2. Classification (NCBI taxonomy): domain Eukaryota; kingdom Metazoa; phylum Chordata; order Testudines; family Testudinidae; genus Chelonoidis; species Chelonoidis abingdonii. Next base: position 118,360,612 of record NC_133772.1, on the reverse strand, counting down.
GAATGCAGTCCTGGAGGTTCAAGAAATGCAAGCCAAAGCTGCCACACTACAAGATAGGAATACTGACTGGAATGCCCAGGTGCAAGCCCAGGCAGTGGCTATGCCCCCTCCACACACCCCCACTCCTACTGTCTGTGAGTCCAAGGTCTCCCTACTTGACAAATTCACTAGGGACTGTGCCAAATTCTGGAGGTTCTTGAATCAATGATGCCTGCTTATCACTCTTTGGCTGCTATCATACCCTATGGACTGGTCCAGAGTAGGACAAATGATTAACCTGCTTATCGGAGAAACCCTGGCCTGGCCTTCCCCATTATTGGATGGTTCTAGTCCTCTTCTCAAACACTTTGAGGAGTTTGTCCAGGAACAGGCAGACATTTTTGACAACTCTAACAGAGTTCACTGCATAACATGCACTCCAGTCCCACTGGCAGCTGATATCCACTGCAATGAGGCAGTGCAATGACTGCACTGCTGGAAGGGACTCAGTGATCCTACTAAAGATGAATTAGCTTGAGAGAAACCCCTGCTTAGCCTAGGGGCCATGGTTGATCTATGCATTAGGATTGATGACTGGCTAATGAAACAAGGCCAGGAAATGTGGTGCAGCACAGACCTTTCCATCAAATCAGATCTTTCCATCCTATGTGACTAAGGTTAATATACTGGATCCTGAGCCAATGCAGATTGACCATGTTCAACCCCACCTCTCCACTGACAAAATGAACTGGCACTGGGCTCTAGGACTCTGTCTGTTCCGTGGTGAATATGGGCATTTTGCAACAAGAACAAGATGTCCCTCTGGGTCAGAAAATGCCAAGACTGAGTACTAGTAAAAGCAGCAGAGAATCCTGTGGCACCTTATAGACTAACAGAGGTTTTGGAGCATGAGCTTTCGTGGGTGAATACCCACTTCGTCAGATGCATTATTCACCCACAAAAGCTCATGCTCCAAAACGTCTGTTAGTCTATAAGGTGCCACAGGATTCTCTGCTGCTTTTATAGATCCAGACTAACACAGCTACCCCTCTGATACTTGAGTACTAGTAGTGAGTCTGGGTCAATACTTCACTCCGCCTCACACTGAGCCACTCTGTTGCTGCTCTGCAGGAATCCTGACAACCCCTAATCAGCACACTGCTCTACCTCTTTTCCCCTTCTACCTCTGATACCTTGCAAAGTCTGGCCTCTCCTTGGAGGCATAGATTGACTCAGGTTCATTCAGTAATTTCATCAACCAACAAATTGCCAAAGGACAACAGATTCCTACCATACTTAAAGACTCCCCTGAGCTCATTGAGACCATTGATGGGTCACCCCTGTTTTGGGGGCCCATCATGTATCAGATGGCACCCCTGGAGGTCACCACCAGTGATAGACACTTTGAAATCTTACAGTTCATGGTGATCTATACCCCACATTCAGCAGTTGTCTCCAATGCCCATTTTCTCATCATATGTCACCCACAACCCCAAACTGAGCTGGCTTTCAAGGATAGTGTTCTTCTAATATCTGTGACGCCAACAAGAATGTCTCCCAAGCATCCATCCCCAGGTGACTGCATTTTGTGGTGTGCTCCAACCCCGAGACTCCCAGAGAAACAGACAGAGGGCCCAGTCACACCTAGATTCTTATCAAATATCTGGAGTTCTCCAAGGTTAGAAAAGCAGACAGAGGACACCTTCCCACCTTACTGCAGTTATGATTGCCCTATCAAATTCTATCTAGGAACAAAGGTTCCCTTCAGACACATTGTGCTTTCTCTGAGCCAGAGCTACAGGCCCTCTGGGAGTTCCTAGCAGAAAGCTGGCCAAACATATTTATTCTTCCTTCTACCTCCTCAAGTGGTGCTCCTATATTCTTCATAGCCAAGAAGGAAGGCAGTGTCGAATAGTGGGCATTAAATCAATTCACAGTACACAATCAATATCCCCTTCCCTTTTTCAATGAGCTCCTAGAGAGACTTCAATCAGCCAGGGTCTTCAAAAAATTAGACCTGCATGGAATGTATAACTTGTGGAAGGTGTTATTCTGATCCAAGTACGGCCATTTTGAATATTTGGTCATGCCCATTGGCCTTGTAATGCTCCCAATACCTTCAAACATTTTAGGAATTATGTCTTTGGGGATATCCTTGATCAATTCATGGTCACCTATCTAGATTATAGTCTCATTTTCTCTGAAAATCAAGAGCTCCATGACCGCTATATAAGTATTGTTCTAGATTGGCTTTCCCATAATCAACTGTATGCCAAGCCTGAAAAGTGTGAATTTTGACAAGGACACAGTGGAGTTCTTGGGTTATATTCTCTCCCCGGCAAGGTTCACCACAGATCACACAAGGTAGTGGCAATCTCAGATTGAAAAGCATCCTCAAATGTGCATGTGGGATAGCAGTTCCTGTGTTTTACAAACTTTTGTGAGGCAGTTAGGGATTGCTAAATAATTCTTCATTAGGCAGACCGCATCAGCTAGGGACTCTGGCCAGCATTTAAGCACCAAGTCTCTACCCCTAATTGGGAATATATGAGTAAACTGTTCCACCAGAATGAGGTCAGCCACTTCAACTCCATTCTGGCTTCAACTACTAGGGAGCACAGGTCACTTAATTTCTGAGCAACCATGCGGGGACAGGCTTCCCAGGTGTATTTCTTCTCCCAGAACATTGATAGGAAAGTCTCCTCCACAATGTCAAGGTAGTGCATTATGGCCGCTTTCATCTGGGCATAGTCTTGGACTGATGCTGCATCCAGCTCCCAATATGTGGCCTGGGCTGGTCCTGTCAAGTAGGGTGCTAACAGGGTGGCCTTCTGGTTAGGTGGCTATAGGGCTGCCATTGCCACCTGTTCACATTTTACCAAGAAGGCCTCTGGGTTGCCCCAGGGCCCATTTTTATGAATTTCACAGGTACAGGCAGGGCTCCCAGACTCGGGCTTACAGCCTCTGGGAAATCCCTGGGCTGCATTAAGGCTATGACACTGCTGCTGTGCCTTTAAGTCCCAGACCAGCTCTTGCTACTGGGCAGCCATTTGCTGCAGGTGTTGCTGCTGCTGAGCTGCCTGCTGCTGCTTTTCTGTCATCCACTTCAGCAGATGCTCTAGGTCCATCTTGCCTTACCTACCAGCCCACATCTTCTGGCCTGGGGTTGTTCAAGTGCCTGGGTACATCAGTCCGCCTCTCTCTCCAGGGGTGGGAAAGTTGCCCTTATTCTCCACCAAGATGTGATGGTTTACTCTGATGGGGAGCATTGTCTAGTGGTCAGTGCTTAGACCCTTTAACATGAAGGGGATGTTTTGATAGGGAGCCTGGGCCCTCCCACTCCATGGGACTCTGGCTCCTGTGAGGGAAATCAGAGGTCACCCAGAAAATAAACCAAGTGACCTTTAATCTCCAGCATCTAAATTCCCTCTCCCTTCTGAAACCTTTTATCAACAACCTCTTCCTCTGTCTGATGGATCCATTACCACCACCCATAATGGCACAGGCACAGAGAAGTCCATCAAATCCTTGATTCCTGACAGGTCGGGGTAAGCTCCAGTACCTAGTGGATTGGAAGGGGTAAAGGCCAGAGGAGCAATTTTCAGAGCCCATACAAAACATTCACATCCTCCGTCTTGTTACAGGAATTTTACCAGCTAAACCATGACAAATCTGGACAAAGGAGCCCTAGTAGAGGCAGGTACTATCAGGTACACAGTTGGCTCCCAGCCTTGTCACTAGGCAGCACAGCAAGCTCAACTGGGCCCAATGACCCTTTTTCAAATGTTCATGCTTCTTGATTATACAAGACAGCCTGCAACCGGCTACTTGAGCCTTGCAAGGGCAGCAATACAGAAGCTACTCAATGCACACCACACCAGCAGCTGCGCTTGCCCTCCTCCTGCCTCCAGTCCTTACTCCAGCCTGCTCAGGCCTTCCTTCAGCCCTTCCTCCATTCCTCATTCCATACTTATTCCAGTCTTTACTCCTGTCTGCTCCAGTCTAGTCTTTGCATCCCTGTCTTGCTCCCAGTCCTATGTCCAGTTCTGACCTTTGGCTTGGTTTCTGGACCCTGACTTCAGCTTATCCTGTGGGTCAGTGTTCCAGTCCTGACTGTGGTTTCACTCTCAGCCTTGTACCTGAGTCCTGGATCTTCACTTGCCACTACTCCCAACTGCCATCACAACCATCAGAGAAAGTCCTGCTCAACCGAGTAGATAGGCCTCCCATGGCTCAGCAGCTTATAGTATTACCTTGAGGAGGAAGGGGTAAAATGGGACCCATCTGGGGCCACTGATCTTCTTAGCCACTTACTGCTTGGACCCACAACTCTCCATGGGAGACCCCTACTATGGGAACATTAGGACTCAAGTGGGGCCTACCACCCTCCTTGCCCCTACCCTGCACCATGTGGCCTTGATTTGACTGCATTTCAGTGGAAGATGCACTGATCCCATATATTTGTAATATGTGGTGGGTTGCTTCAGGATGGAAGGTGCTATATTAACCTGGACATGAATGTCATCACAGTTTGGAAACCCAGACTTCTAGAATTATGGAGTTGTGCACCACAAAGCAAGGCTCTTCTGATCTAGTATTGTGTCATTCCATGACCAGATGTTGTCACTCACAATTTTTTTACAGCAAAAGGCCTTTGGTGAGAGAATTATGGAATAGGCCTGTTGCCTAAAAGTGTTTCAAAGTGATTCAGATTCTCCAGTGTAACAGGCAGTCCTGCTACCAAAATCTTGTTCTTACTAGTAAGAGGTTAGTGTGTGGCCAGCGGGAGACCAGAAAAAGGTATTTTTGTAACAGTGCTCTCTGGAGGCTCACAAATCTAGTCATTTAAGGCTGATTTATTCAGTTTTACTGATCTTGTGTCCTACAGTAGTGATTTGTCTTTTCTCCTTTCATATTATTCTTGACTGCCTTCTGAAGCATTTAAATTAATACAGATAGCACCCTTTAACATTTCAACTAACCTTCTTTTCTTCATCTAAAGTTTTCTGATAATGTTAATTCTCCCAGACTGATTTTCCATACCCTTTCCTTTTCAGCTTTTGATTTATAATTTCTCCAGAGACGACATAAAAAAATATGGCTGAAGCGACTGGGTTACTTGGAAGAAGAATATTTTGCTCATATATCACCTTTCATCAGAGGATCTCAAAGCATTTCACAGATGTGAATTCCCTAAGTCTAATATTACCCCTGTGAGGGGAGGGAAGATTATTATCCCCATTCTACAGATGAACACAGAGATTATGAGAGATTGAGGTCACACAGCAAGCCAGAAGTGGAACCAGGAATACAAGTAATGAGTTCTGACTTTTATCCACTTGGATCTCACCAGCAGACCACACATTTTACACTTAAGCTACCACAGCACTTGCACAAAACATTTCAGCAGAAGCCTGTTTTTATTGCTTTGAATCTCTAAAGGAAAGTGAGACTGATTAGGTAACAGACAGCTCAACAAAGCATTAGGAAATCCCACCATGTAGTCAGCAACCAGCAGGAAATGTGGTGAGCAAATGTTCAGTCTATTGTTTATTCTTGATTTCTTCTGATCTGCATTTTCTCAAAGTTGGGTGGAACAGCAAAATGTTATCAACCAAATTATCAGCTGCATGCTTACCCCTGCAAATTGAACATGCTTGTGCAAACCCATATTTGCATACACACAGAGACAACTTGTAGTATAATTACCTGTTTGCAAACACAAATATGAGTTGTGCATGCAAAATATGAACAAGCCTAAATTTCTGGGATGCAAATTAGGCAGATAGGTTGAAAATGATGATGTAAGCAGCCACGGTGACTTGTCTTACATCCTAAGCACAATGTTTAAACTTGACTGTCCTTGATAGGCACCCAAAACCTCCTATGGAGATCCTGAAGCCAATAGTCCATCTTTTTCCATGAGCCCATCTTTGCTAGTTGTCAAGGCTGATTCTCATCTCTGGCACTTTGAGTGCAGAAGGTGAGGCCCACAACGATTCTAAAAGTTAACACTGGCCACTCCAGGCTTGTATTAAACTTCCAAGGTTACAGTTTTTCTCTGACCTTAGATGGGTAGATGCTGCCATCTCCCATGTGCAAAACCCCTTTGAGAACCCAGGATGGCTCACTTAGGAATTCCTTCCCGTGGAGTACCTTTCACTCCCACCCTCCCACCTGGGAAAGAGCTGAGAAAGAAAAACAAAGGAAATCAGTTATTGTAACCAGCTGAACAAACAACATATGCACAAGCTCTTAGGACACAAAAATCCAATCCTGTTCTTAAAAAAGGTAAATTTTATTAAAAATAAAAAGAAAGAAAATACATCTGGAAACTCAGGCTATTGCTTGATTTTAAAAGAGCAAATACAAGGATTAAGCACTAAAAATAGCTTTCTTAAGGTCCAGCTTAAAGGTTACATGCAAAACAAAAGCATCTGGGGTTAGCACAAAGGAATTCATAAGCCATAAAGAAAGAAGAGAGCTAAACCTAATCACATCTTCCTAGACATTTCCTGATCTACTTACATATCTGGGATGTCAAATGAGTATGATACAGATGATTTTTCGTACCTGGCCCAAAGCAGTCCTGTCTGCCTCTCCCCAAGAACAACAGAAAGACAAAAGGGGAGTCTTGTTTCAATTTTAAAAATGTCTAATCTTCTCATTGGCTCTTTTGGCCAGGTGCCCACTCACGTCTTTAACCCTTTGCACAGCAGTAACTTTTAACCCTTTACAGGTAGAGCAAGTAGAGAACTGCTACTAAGAGAGATTTTATAGCTAACTGGCTGGCTGGGTCCATAAAAGGGAGCTTCCCCTCTCCGTTTCATTTATCACACTAGTAAGCAGGTACGAGAAGGAAAGTCAGAATACAGTGCTGCTGTGGGACAAAAATCTAACTGGTGAGAAGACAGACTAGGAGACATCATAAAGGAGGCAATCCCAGCACAAAGGCATATATGATGCAGGATAAACATGTTCAAACCTCTACCTTCTCGGGCCATGGGAAGATATGATCTAACCCATTTAAAGTGTAAATTAACTTGTGTAAACCATTTAGTGCTTTATATGTACCTATGGCATCTAGCACAATGGGACCTCAAGCCCTGACAGGAGCCTCTGGGTGTTGCCACAATACAAATTAGTAATAGTAGTAATATGAGCTCAAAAAGGCAACATAAAGGGTCAAAAATGGAGCTATGCAAGATCTGCAGGTTTGGGGTCAAAAGATTCCCAATAACCCATAGTTCAATGTAGGGAATTTTGAGATAGCAAGGGATCCTTTATGTAATGATACAGAAAACATCCATTGTTTTCAAGTGCGTGTGTGTCAGGGTTGCATTTTTAACAGTACTTTCTAAGATCTTATTTGTGCTACTACAAGTTAAAGAAATAGTTACTTTGGATGCAAATACAAATCTGTTCAGGTAATCAGCCTTCATTAGTATTGTGAGAAGAGCTTGTGGGCTTGAATCTGTCTTTCCAATTTTGCTCTGCAACTCCAGACATTCAAAAATCATGGGTATGGGTCTGTCAAAAAGTCATGACATTAGTTTAAAAAACATAATTCATTTTCAACTTTTCCTTTGCAACAATGAGGGCTAGAAAATATAGCCTCTTAAAGTTGAAAAGTGAAATTATCATGACATAAAATAACTCCTGGAGCTAAGTCTTTAAGAAGATCATCAAATATCATGAGTCTTGCAATAAAATTGTGAACGTTACCAGCACTGAGGTCATCAAGGGCAGATAGGAAATCTGTGCAGAATCAGGCACTGAATGCAAGATTCCTAAGTCCTGGTCCAGTAACCTTAGGTCAGGGGTCGGCAACCTCTGGCACGCGGCTTGCCAGGGTAAGCCGATGTGGCCGGTAAACAAACTGTCCCGGACCACCAGGGTGCTTACCCTGGTGAGCCGCATGCCAGATGTTGCCGACCCCTGCCTTAGGTACTACACAATCCATTCTATTTGCTCTCTTTTAGTTATACTTCAGTTAAGACCTGGACATAAACACCAAATACCCAACTAATTATAGGTTAACATAATTATGTCAAACAATTTTATAAAAATTATAATAACCTACAACTATTTAGATTTTAAGTTTTTGGGGGCAGGGAACATCTTTTTGTTTTGTGTTTATGCAGCACTTAGCACCAGAAGGTCTTGGTCCAGGGCAGTGGCTTCTAGATGCCGCCATTATACAAATAATAAGTAATGATGATAATAACACACAAAGTATTGCAACTGGTTTCATTTTCACTACAGCAAAGTATAACTTTTTCACATCACCATCTGGTGGCAAGGAATATGACAGTAAGAGGTGCACATTTAAACAAAGAACAGTCCCATCTGTTCCAACTGATTTCTGTGAAATGTATCATTGCTGCTCACAGAGAGCAGAGCAGCCCAGAAAATCAAGGAAAAAGTTGAAACTGTGCTCTGGCTCATTCAGGCTTACTTCCTATATTGAATTATATTTTGACTGTATTTTTTGAGTATGTAAATCACTTCCAAAGAAGATTGTAAAAGAACTACAGAAATCCAAGGGAGTGGCATCTAGTGGCTCAAGCAAACACCAGGCATCAAGACTCTTGGGTTCTATTCCTGCCTTGACTCACTGTGTAAAATTGGGCAAGTCACTTAACTCCTCTATCCCCACATTTTAAAATAAGGATTGCAAAACTTACCTACCTCACAGGGGACCTGTTAGCTTACTTACTTCATGTTAAGCACTTTTAAAAGTTGCAAATAAAAGCAGCTATAAAAGTCTGAAGTATTATTATTATTAGCTATATTTGTTTGCTGATATGATGTTTTTTCCCATTGTACTGATGGACTGTAATTGCATACCTCCCTCAGATAATACTAACCAGAATAAATCCTTCCAATATTGCTGCTACTAGGAATACAGAATGTATACGTTTTCCAGTCAGGAAATTTTGCCTGCCATGTTAAGGTCAGCATATTCATTTCTCAGCACTTTCAGTTCCTGAGGGCTGTTTAAACCGTTAGTTCATTTTGTTCATCTGTCACAGACCTGTCTTTGCATGATTGTTTGAAGGCTTAGACTGCAATCTTTTTTGTTTTTTTTTCTTTTTGCCAAAGAACAATGTAGAAGTATACAGATGTATCCTTCTTTCTACAAAAATTCATTATTTCTGGTTTTATGGTAGCAAAATTAGCTAATACAATATCCTCAGCATGTTTCACTAACATGGAGCTTTTATTTGCAATAGGATAGCATATCTGAATACCTTGCAGGGAGAAGCAGGGTTATTCTGCTGACTCATGCTGGAAGGCAGACCAGGTGGGACTCATAGGGACCAAATTATCAGCAATACAAAGGAGAATCAGGCCCATAAGCTCCAATCAAGGATATAAGAGGGTTTTCTTGCTATCTAGGAGAGAAAAGGGAATCAATGGCAGGGATACAGAGGCTCTTAAAGAAAAAAAATCCCTAGGGGAAAACAGGCCCAGGAGAAAGCTTGTTTTGAGATTGATGTCAACAATAAAAGTAAACTCAAGGAATGTATTTTTGGATACCAACACAGTGCATGTGTGTGCATATGCTGTGTTGACAGAGCAGAGTATGTAGCCAGCCATTCACATTATTCAGAAGACAGCACTAGTGAAAGTATTTTCTGACTGATCACTGTATGTTGTAGAATGATTTTCCAAAGTTGAATTCTGATTGACTTATTGATATCACAGTGAGTTATGGACTAAATCAGATAGTTCCAAGGCTATGGCCTTTTTGTGCTAACATTTTGCTATATATAAAAATCTGCATCACACTTCATAGAAAAGTAGGATAAACCTATAAGACTCATCAAACTTATTATACCGTAAATAAGTCCCTCTACTGGAGGGCAAGAGGGGCAGAGATGAAGCTCTAGATGCAACCAGGAAACTCTGTGAAAGAACATAATCCTAAACTAACCTCCTTCCCCCTCCCCCCCCCAAACAAACAAACAAACAAAAAAACCCCACCAACCAATAACCTCTGATCGCTATGTCTCGTTCAGCTCCCAAACTGAGGTTTTTATAACTGCAAAGCCCAGTAAATGCACAGGTGAACTAAACCGTGCTATTACTGAATCTCAATTAAGGCCAACAGGACCCTTTATAAAGCTGGACACGGCTACTCCCTCCCTCTTTCGGCACAGGAGTGGGTACTCTGGTACACATAGACATCTATGTTTATAGCTGCATTATAAACATAGGGAGTGAATAGCCCAGAATACAAAAAGCCTGATTTCGATCTCATTTATATTCTAAATCAGACCAATGGAGCTAAGATGGTGGAAGCAAGATTGGGTTCGGTCTCTTTGTGTTACTGGTTCCAATACTGCTCTAGATGGTAGTGACTGAAAAGTCTTTAGCAGTTGATATCTGTTTGATAGACAGGTTGAAATATGCTCCTGGTCTCTATACAGTTCTTAGCAGAAAGGTGTTTGTGTTACAAATAACATCTATAAGCAAAAGAGATTCTAAGTCTATAGAGATTGGAGTCAAAACCAGCTCCTGCGTCTGCGAAGCTTCATTGGCCCTCGCCCTCACACGCAGCATAGTTTCTCTTGAATATTGGAGCCATAGTGATGGCTCAGTATTGGCTGTTGTGAACTGTATTAGCCTGTGGGCTGGTCTACACTACAGGGTAAAATCGATTTTAGATACACAATTTCAGCTACGTGAATAACATAGCTGAAGTCGAATATCTAAAATCGATTTACTCACCCATCCTCACCGCGCGGGATCAATGTCCGCGGCTCGCCATGTCGATTCCGGAACTCCGTTGGGGTTGGTGGAGTTCCGGAATCGATATAAGCGCGCTCAGGGATCGATATATCCCGTCTAGATTAGACGCAATATATCGATCCCCGAGCAATCGATTTTAATGCGCCGATACGGCGCGTAGTCTAGACGTGGCCTGTGACTGGAGTTCTGTGTGGAAATCCAGAATCCTGCAGCAGATGGGACCAATAGGAGCAGCTAGTCTCCATGAATTCAAGATAATGCCAGGATCAAATTCCCAATTCAAACAATTTTTAAAAATGCTATGTACTATTACAAGGCATTAAATATTAGTATTTTTATAGGAAATTACTGCTTTAGTTAAATATATATATTTTTACTGGCAAACTCTCTGTACATTGAATCACAAATTAGCAATTTGCTTAGAGAGTTGCACAGCCTGTTTTATTTTTTGGAAGTAGGGTGAATAATCCTCCTCAATAGATTCATACTCTGTTGCATTGTCAATTCTACCATTTAGGTTTTCCAGTCACACCTTCCCCTATCTCACAACTGTCACAGCCTGGAGGAATTATGGTCCTTTAGTAAGTGTTGAGCATTTCCATGCTTAGCCTTCAACCAGTTGTACCAAAGCACCTTTTCAGCAGCAATAAGGGAATTTGCTTAATCTATTGCTTTGTGAGTGATGCTACTTTACAAATCCAGGTAAAGTTCACAATTCTCAATATATCAAATCTTCAGTGCACACTGACCTTCTAATATTTGTTTTCATCTGTTTATAACAAACAGTTCACTACTTCTTTGAACCTAAGTAGAAAGATTCTGAAAGAAAGAACCACATTTGGAAGAACTCGGAGCTGAAATTTAATTTGTGGGAAACCCAGACCTCTAAGATTTGTAAATCAGGTGCTCTTTAATCAGACTGCAGATATGTCACATTGGGCTGTGGCCATTTCATGTACTGCAACTTAAGAAGCTGCATAGCTCTCTGGTCAGTAAATCAATGGGAAGTCTACAAGAAAACCCCAGGATGCTGTGTTTCAAAAAGTGATATTAGTATTTCACTCAGTGAGGGCCTGAAACAGTGCTCCTGTGTGATGTGAAAGGTGTAACACTAGCATAAGTTGTAAAACATAAGGGACAAAATCAATTTCTCAAGGAATGCGTAAACCAAAGACAAAGAAGAAGGTGATTGAGCTTGCAGAATATAGACTTCTAATCACTGGGTTTTAGAGGAAATCATATTTAAGATATGGAAATAGGGAAGAGATTTGGTAGAGTGTAGCATAAACTTCAGACTAAATAGTTGAGGTTTTATTTCATATTATACAAGAAACTATTCTATTCTAAGCGCCACAAATGTTAAAAGAGAAACCCATGCTTACAAGTAGGCTTTCATGAGTGGGGTAATAATTGTTTTATTTTTGCTTTATTGTTTCTGCCACCCTAGAGAAAGCCAAAGGCTTTTGTGAGCAGCGAACAAAAGCCACATAGCAAAGTCAATTATTTGAAAGTGAGATTTTTTTCCTCCCCCGGTTCCTGCAATTTGTTTTGTGTTACATCTGAAACCAATCAGTGGGAGAAAAAACAGTGAGCACCTCAATGTCACTCTTACTTACATACACAATTTCCCATTAACACTAATGAGACTGAAGTGTGCAAATCAAGGACAAAACAGAGTCCTTCGTGTGGCATGAAAAGTTCAGGAGAAATTATACATATGTAAAATGGGCAAGTACATTGCAAACACATACGTATTGTAAACTCCTCTGAAGAACTGTTACAGGGTGGCCCAGAGATTATTATTTTCAAATAAAAAAGTACAAATGGACGCAGTCATTCTAACCCACACAAGAGCCAGGTCTGCCTTGGCGATAGTAGACTGAGCAGGATGGTCTTGTAGTTAAGATAGTGCCCGGGGAGGTTTGAGTTCAGTTCCTAGTGCTTTTAGAGAATTTCTGTATGACCATTATCAACTCACTTAATCTTTCTGTGCCTCACATTCTCATCTATCAAATGGGCATAACATTACTTCCCCTCATTCACATGTCATGAATATTCACTATTTAGTTTGTCAGTTGTTTAATGTTTGGATGTGTTTTAGTATCCACATCCATGCAAATTTCAATTAGGTACTTGGTCAACACTAGCTGTATTTGACCCAGGCTATTTTCAGACTTTCAAATCTTTGAGTGAGCCTTAGATCAGCCTTTTTTATGTCTATGGGAGGGAGACATTTCTGGAGTTTGTGTTTTGTGATTTTGCTTTGCACAGATCTAAATGTCTTTTACACAAGCATTCAGTTTAGGATTTGTAATGCCAAATCAGACCAGTGGCCCATCAAAACTGATGTTCTTCCTCCAGCAGTGACCTATACTTTGTTTCCCACAAGACACCTGGCTAACTGGGGTGTCATGGTATAAACCCCTACTCTGAACCTTAGCATCCAAAAGGGTCCCAGATGAATTCTCGAGCTTATATTACCGCTTATATCCTTGTAGCGCGCCACGAACAGGATCTCCAGTGCCTGTACACTTCGGTTCCCGCAAACCTTGCCGGGGACCCCAACGACCGACCCGTCTGGATCTTTAACAAGGGAAAGTAAGACACTTTCCCCACCATTGCCTCTCCCAGGCTTCCCTCCCGGGAGTTACCCTTAAGATCACTTGATTCAAATTCCTTGAATCTTAAACAGCGTAGAAAATTCACCTTCCCCCCTCCTTCTCAATCCCCTCCCAGACTCTCCCTGGAGAGAAAAACCGAACACAGAGAGATTACCTTTCTCTCCCCCTTCCTCCTCTCCCACCAATTCCACTGGTGAATCCAGACCCAGTCCCCTGGGTCTCACACCGAATAAAAAAAAAATATTCAGGTTCTTAACATGAAATTTTAATTAAACGAAAGCAAACAGTTTCAAATACTTTGTAAATTAAAATGGAATAGTACAGGTCTTCAGCTATGACACTGGGATACCCTCCAGCCTAAGATATCCAAGTGACAAATTAAAATGCCTTCTCAGCAATACACATTTGCATAATTAAAGAAAACAAACTAAGCCTAACTCGTCTATCCCTAAGGACTTACTATATTGAATCATAAGAACTTTATCAAGATTGAGAGACACTTGCACGTCTGGTCACTCTCAGAACCCAGAGAGAACAACAACCAAACACTAACAACACACACAAAAACTTCCCTCCCTCAAGATTTGAAAGTATCCTGTCCCCTGATTGGTCCTCTGGTCAGATGACAGCCAGGCTCACTGATCTTGTTAACCCTTTACAGGCAAAGGGTTCTATTAACTCTTACCTATCTGTTTATGACATGGGGTATGCTTCACAGGAGAGGAAACATTCCTTCCTTACTGATCTCTGTTGCAACCAACTAGCAATGGGCAAATTATAGAAAGCTTGGTTAAGTATACAGATGCTTGGTTCTTATCCAAAGCTTTTCTGAATGTCTTAGGTCTGGTCTACACTGGGGGAGGGGAGGATCAATCTAAGTTACACAACTTCAACTATGTGAATAATGTAGCTGAAGCTGACGTACTTAGATCTACTTACCGTGGTGTTTCACTGTGGTGAGTCGACAGCTGACGCTCCCCCGTCGACTCTGCCTGTGCCTCTCACTCCGGAGGAGTACCGGAGTCGATGGGAGAGTGCTCAGCGTCTAGACTAGACGCGATAAATTGACCCACACTGGTTCGATTGCTGCCCGTTGATCTTGCAGGTAATGTAGACAAGCCCTTAGTCTGGGAACTAGACTAGAGACTGTGAGGCAAATTCATCCATGGTGTAACTCCAATGAGATCTATGAAAGGCTTCTTTCTGCAGAGGCAGCTCCCTTATTAAAAAATGAAGCAATGTATGAGAAAGCAGATACATATGGTACGCTTGGAAACTTTACTTTTGTTCTTTCTTGTTCTATTATTTTCTTTAATCTAAAGGAAAAGTACATTCAGACTGCAAGAATAGATTTGTTATTTGTGTGTGGAAAATTTAATAACCTCCATACTTTTTGATGGATAAAAAAGGCTTCCAACCATTCCTGGACATTGCAGCACAGAATACTAAAATACTGGGCCAGATCCTGAGCTTGTGTAAATCAACATAAATTCATCAAAGACAATGGATTTATGCCAATTTATACAAGATGAGGATCTAGCCCATTTATCTCAAACACAAGCCTAGTGTCCCCTGTTTGATCAGTGACTATCTCTTATACACAAATCAAACCTTTACTGCATATCCTGCACTCCAGTGCAAGTTCTGGTGCAGAAGAGGTTCTATGCAACTAAAATTTCCAGTAAGGATCGGACAAGAGAATATTGACAAGAGCTTGTAACCTACTGAATATCTCATGCACTTATCACTAACTGAAACAAAGAAAGAGAGTGGGTGTAAAAATATCCACAGGACAATTGACACAGTATATGGACAAATGGAAGAAGAATCTGACTGCCTGTTGCAGTTTTCTTTCCTTCTTTCAGCCACTGGCAGTGAGTTTGAAAAATATCAGGGCTTTTTTTTTTTAATGATGATTTTAAACCTCTTCTGATGGAGGTTGTGCCTTTTTAAAGACATCTTCAGAGAACTGCAAAAGGAAAAGAGTCCACACCAGTCTCAAGTTGAAGTGTGGAATGCCACAAAACTGGGGAAGCAGATGAGTCAATCTTAATTACATAAAGGCACTTACATCATGTAATGAAAAAAGTATAGGTAAATAACCAGGCACTGGTTAATCTTACTTTAAAAAAAAAGTTATGATTCTCTTGGGTTTTTGTGGGTTTAAGAAATGCTTCAAATACCATGAATCACAGGAAAAAATCATGATAGTTGGCAACATTGTAAATGGGCAGCATAAAAGTCCCTCAAATGAGGGAAACTTCAGCTGGTGTAAACCTAGTTTAGCTTGCTCTACCTTGGGCCCTACCCATCTGCCTGACACAGGAGTATATCAGGTTAAGGTGTGGGATATAGTGTGCTGTACTCTATTCATCTTTAGAAAAATAAGGGCCCCGGGGGCATGTTGCATGACACTGCAAGTTACACCTGATCTTAAGGTGTAACGTGTCAGTGATTGGTTTAGCCCCTTGCCAATCTGAGGATAGTGGACAGGAACAGAAAGATGGTTTAAAGCCATCTTCCCCTATCCTCAGAGGCACAGAAATTTGCTTAGGCACAGCAGCGTGTGACTGAGTACCTGGAATAGATGACACTGAGAATGCCACACTCATGGCAGACTGCAAGAAACAGGGCAGACAATCCCCCAAAATTGGTGGTTTATTCTATAATTAGATTCACCAAACCAGTATCAAAAGAGCTTCTGTAGCACCTCCCTGGTTAACAAGAAGACAAACACAGCTCCCTTTAGGCATTCCAGCTCTTGGTTTCCATCCAGACAAATTGGACTTGTACAGTGGGATGTTACTGAAAACCCAATTCACCATATGTGCAGTTCTACCAATCCCAAATCAGACATTACCCCGGTCAATATGTATTTCAGATCTTAGTGAAATTCATGCTGTCAGCCAATCTTTAGTAAACTAACTAAGAATTTATTAATAAAAGAAAAGAACAGAGTTATAAATGGTTAAAAGAAGATATACATGCAAATATTTGCAAAGTCCTTAGGTCAGGCTTGTAGCAGTGATGGAATAGTCTGCTGGCTTGCAAAAGTCTTTCTGGTAACTTCCAAAAGATTAGAAGGTCCTCAGCCCATTGTTCAAAATATTCCTTTTTAGTTGTAAATCCACAGTCCAGAGAATTGGAGCAGGAATGAGACAAAACAGAGATGTCTCAGGAGTCTTTTATATTCTCTGCCATGTGCACGGAAATTTACTGTCCCAAACAAAGCCCGCACCCCCTGTATATGGAAAGGGACCATTAGCTCCTTGCTGTCTGAGATGTCCTCAGGAAGAGCTATCTGGAGAGTTGATTCTTCTTAATGGCCCATGAAGTTTGAATAGCCATTCGCAATGGGCTGGTGAGACTGGATATAAACTACCTTGGGGTGTCACCCCAAAACCAAACACATTTGAGATACAAATACATAGTCAATATTCATAACTTCGGATACAGGGATGATACATGGATATAACCAGGATAATCACACTCGACAGACTGTAACTTTTCCATCGATACCTTACACAATATACTTAGTGCAATTGTCCAACAGTAGTAGCAACAATTATATACAGTAACTCCTCACTTAATGTTGTAGTTATGTTCCTGAAAAATGCAACTTTAAGCAAAATGATGTTAAGTGAATCCAATTTTCCCATAAGAATTAATGTAAACGGAGGGGGGTTTAGCTTCCAGAGATTTTTTTTTTGCCCGACAAAAGGCATTATATACATTTTAAACAATTTTAAACAAGCAATTTAATACAGGTATTAAACAACTTGGCAGCCCCCCATGAGCTCTCCTACACCCCACCCCCAGCTCCTTCCTCCTGTCGTCAGACCTCATGGATCAGCCCCTTCCCCCTCTTCCCCCCACCTCCTGCCCACGAAAATCAACTATCTTGCAGCATTCAGGAGGCTGGGAGGAGAGGAGCAAGGACGAGGCGCACAGCCTCCCCCCTCCCTCCCCTGCCTCCTGCCTGCGGCAATCAGCTAGTTTGCAGCATTCAGGAGGAAGGAGAGGGAAGGGGGAGGCTGTGCACTACGTCCTTGCTCCTCCCCCCGGCCTCTTGAAAGCCACAAGACAGCTGATTGCTGCATGCAGGAGGCGGGGGAAATAGGGGGAAGGCACTGATCCACAGGGTCTGCGGGTGGGCAGGAGGTGATGGGGGGGCTTAGGGGAGATGATAGGGGGGCTGCTAGCTGTGGGCAAAGCAGGCAGCCAAATGACGTTATAGCAGAGCATTGCACAACTTTAAATGAGCATGTTCTGTAATGGAGCAGGGACGTAACATTGAAACAACATTAACCGAGAGGACATTAAGTGAGGAGTTACTGTAAATGGTCGTCTTCTATCATATAGCTAGCATCACACGGAGGATTTAGCAAAATATGTTCCTTCTAATCAGCCTGAGATGATTAGAAAACACAGATCCCCATTGAACAGTTATGTGGTTTATTTTCTTTCCCTCTTAGGTTATGAAAGATTTTTGTGTGAGAGTTATTCTAATGATGGATCAAACATCTTATTTTCTGACTCTTTCTTGCTGCTCTAATATTTTTCCCTTTACCTTTAATCTCTTCTGACTTTGATTAATCCGCTCTTGGTCTTTAAGATCATTGGTTTGTTATTTTTTATTTTATTTTTCCAACCTAGCATGCCTACCAGGCAGCTTTCCCCTATGTGCTGACCATTCTCTTGAAAATAAATATAGCATCAAGTAATTCATTGAGACAATATAACGCCACTAACCAAGTGAATTGCTCAGCTTAATGATATTGTTTCTATCAAGAGTTTAATGCATTAACCTCAGACCTTTTCCATATTTAATAGTTACAGAATAGTGGGATTCTCAATACCCTCCTGGCTCTTTGCAATATCTGTTCCACACAACCTGTTTTCCTTAATGCTTTTGGTTACATTCTCCAATTATAAAATTCTGGTGTTCTGTCCTATTATTTGGTCTAATAACTATCACTGATCTCCAGCAGCCAGTTTTGTTATTAGGCAAACCTTCTGCCAACTCTCCTTGTCAGGATTTCATTCACATATGTTCTTTTAACTGAGATTAATATTGTATCTGCCTTTCCAGTCAGTTTGTAGGTCTATTGCCTCAATCAATACCAATCATTTAAATTAATCCTGTTTTTTTTTTTTAAACTCTGCATAGTGGTGTGGGATTTGGTACAGGCTCAGGATATCCCTCCATGTACCTTTGGCATGCCCACAACTTTCTTTTTCATCACTGGAGCATAAAGGGTAAGTGAATTCAATAATCAGTGGCAATAAATGGTGAAGCAAGAATTTTGTAGAGCAATGGTAGTAAAACTCTACTACCTTTCTGCAAAACATTTTCTGACAAACAGTAAGTGGTTTATCAGCTTGTGGAATGATTACAGTTCCAGGAGCCTCTACTTGTGTCCAAAGCTTTGTTGGATTAGTTTATATAGACATACTGTATTTGGTTCATATGTTTCATTCCTGATTTCTGTTGTAAATCAAGACAGCAACCCTTGTGGTGGAAAGTCTGGCAGGTTTATGATGGTGCAAGGCCTCCACAATATCCCTTCCAGCAAGGGCCTGAAAACAGACAGCACAGCTCCAGCCAGTGGGTGCAGTAGTGGATATATTGATTTACTACCTCCTTGCTGAAGCCTCCAGCTTTGGGCCCTGGCCTGATGACAGCTAAAGCTGCTCTTCCACAATGGAACTAATATAGGAAAGCAACCACAGAGATGTCTTCCTTCCCTCAGGAATGAAACCCCATGAGATATAGTTGTCCCCAAAGTGTGTACCTCTCTCTGCCTGTGGGGTGCATCTGTCTTGCAATGAGGTGCTAAAATTAATCTTAGATTTATTGTGACTGTGTATTTCAGAAGGAAAAACAGTGCAAAAGGTAAACACTACAGTGATGAAGACACTTCCACCATGATGCAATATTGAACACTTGGTTAGGGATTTATCTTATTCTTCTGAAGCTTCCAGCGTTGGCCATTTTAGAGGCAGGATTAGTTGGAACATTGTTCAGTTTCACTATAACAGTTCATATGTTTTCTTAAAACTAACATATAGAAAAATATAGCTCAAGTAAAGTGGCGACATGAGGTAATTACTGTCAAAGGAATCATAGGAATTAGAGAGGAGACCGATCAATTAAGTCCATCCCATTTCTGCAAGATTATTTTCTCTAGTGTTCTGTCCAGGTTAATTTTGAACATCACAAGCATCTGTGGAGATTGTTCCTCAGTCTAATATTTTATTGACCCATCACAAGATGATAGTTCAAATTTATTCATGATGTAAGCTCATTGTCATCCATGGAGTTAAAACAGGGATTAAATTGGCCCACTAAAGACGTTCACGAGTTATTATTTGTATGATTGTGTGAATTGCTGTGTGATTGAGTGGCATGTCATAGAAAATCACACAATGATAACACAATTATTTTTTGTCATCACTTCAAATATATTGTTTTTAGATAAACCTGTCGACGATCCAAACAAACAACAGTGACCAACATGACTGATCTACCTGAACTTTCCTATTTCATACTTTGCTGGTTTCAAAACAACAAAAAACTTGAAAAGTCTAATGTATAATAAATAACAGAATATAGACTTTGAGTTCTTGAAGACATACTGTACGCCACATGGGAGGGGACTCTGGGAGCTAGCAGTGAGAAGGTGTCACTGGCTCCTGATGTGGTCTTTTGAGGGGTCTGTGCTACCCCTGACTGGACCTCCTTAGTGAGGGCGGTGCCTAGACCCTTATCACTAAGTCTAGAAGCATGCTTTAGTCTCTTGGGTGTGTTCAGGAAGGTGCAGGGGTGTTTGCTGTCCTAGGCCTTTCTGCCTCTCTTTCCTTCTCAGGACTCTCCCCATTATAGCAGGCCTTGTTTCCTCTATTGGATGCAGAAATAGGTACCCATCTCCATGACTGGCAGCTCTGGTAGCTACAAGGGGGTGTGGTCAAGCTGCTTGTCTGCAAACAGGAGAGGTTCTCGTCCCCCTCCCCCCACCCGTCTGCACTCCGTACAGGACTGTAGACACCATTACAGAAGGCTTAGAATATCAAGAGTACTGGAACCACACACTGAAATACAGACAAGGCTGACTCATCCTTTCGGATGTTTTTCATATAGACATATTCACAACCATACTTTTTACCATTCAGGGTGATCTTTCAAATGCAGCCCTAAATGCAGTCACAACTGCATTATTTGGATATTAAAATTCCATGATACTTTGCATTGGGGTTAAAAATATGGCCAAAATGTCCTTTGTCATAAAGTTGTTCAATATGCTGCTGCCCTCCATCCCCTGGATGTGTGCCTTCCATGGTGTTATATGTTTTTTGTTTGTGTATCAGCCTAGTGTTGTGGGATTTGATGCTATCCCTTTGTATGCATTTACTAAGACTGCGGCTTTCTCTTTCATTACTGCAACATAAAACATAAGGAACAGAAGGTGCTACATAAACTGGATATCTGTAAAGTGATCTAGTTGAGGGCTACCATTTAAGACCATCCAGCTGTTTAAGATAATGCAGAGCATAAAGCAGCCCTGGTACTTAAGGATAGAGATGTCACCTGTGTTGAACATATTACAATTGTGTCCAATTTTGGTGCATTTTGCTACCTCCACTTCTAGTCCTGACTGGAAGTGCAGAGCCCTGAAAATACTCATCATGGAGAAGAAAAGTTAACTGATCATTTCTAAACTTCAAAGAGGTTCAATTATTGCTCAGTTCAGGTTTTGGATGGATGTGAATGGGCAAGGGTGATTCTTATTTCATTGCTTCTTTTTTCTTTCCCTGTGAAAACCCCATTTGGAAGTGAAGACTTAATTCATTTTCCTTCATGTAGCTGTTTTAGATAACAATATTAAACTAATCTATTTCAGAGAAAGAGCACGTGCATGAGTAGGACAATGAGCTAAGATTTTCATCACATAGTCAGAGAAAGTACTACAGCAAAACTGACAAACTAATATTTCCTGAGCAGTATGTGTTAGCCCTCAGGGTGTTGGTTGTACAATGAACAAACTCTAACTTCAGGGAGCAAAGCTATATTGTACACATATGTAATGCACGAGACGTGCTACAGCAGAGCAACATTTCAAATACATGCTGCAGGGTAACATCTTACAATGAGAAAGGAATTGCTTTGCATCTGGAATTGCAGGGAAATCAAATAAGTTACTATTCTGTGGCCACAAAAATCTCATCAGTTCTGTTGTATTCTACTCAATCTCTTGCACATATTTTATTTAAAATGATTTAAGTTCACCCTGTAGTAGCCGGAAGCCATTTAGCCAGATTGGAAACCGTTGACAGTTCAACACAGTGTTACTAGAATGTAAAGGAGACTAGAACGTGCTGCTATTACTGTACATTCTAAATGTCTCAGTGTTTTCCCTTTCCTTTCTACAGCCTTTTATTTCTTTTATCCGTATAATAGACACAGTTACTCAGAAGCTAAACCACTCACTGTGGTGGTGGGCTGCAGGGTAAAGTTAATCAGAATCAAGTAGAATTAACTTTTAGGCCAGGCTAGTACTTGGGTGATTTTCATTTAACATGTAGATACCATTCAGGTGATTGTGGTTTTGGGGGTTTTTGCTTATTTTTTTTAAAAATCTTGAAGCAATTACTTCTAAACAGTATAATAACTTCAAGGCAGAGCACTGTAATATTAACTGGAGGTTACTTACCTTTGAAGCATACATCTGAGATTATTATTTCCTGATTATTTGGAGGCCCCAATCAGGCAAATATATGATAAAAACATGGTCCTTGCCCTAAAGAGCTTACAACTTAACTGTATAATGAAAGATAAGAAATGGATAAAATAAAAAGATGAATGGAGCACAAGGTAACAATTAGATAATATGCAGTATCCTGGAATGTTCTCTTTTTGCAATGTAAATTCATTGGATCTGATACTCCTCTCACTTACGCCTGTTTTACACTGGTGTAACTCCATTGACTTCAGTAAAGTTCCTTCTAATTTATCCTGGTGTAACAGAATAGAGAATCAGGCCCATTTCCTTCCAGGAAATTAGTTACTATTTACACCATTGTAACTGAGATTAGAACTTGGCCTCATATATATTTTGCCTATGAGCAATATCTGCAACATGGTTAGGTGCAGGATTCAATCTTGAAGAGCTCTACTGAGCAGAAATGACCTTAAAGATAGTGATAAGTATGGGTAGAAGAGTAGCTTCATCTCTTTAAAGAGGTTTTCCCTTTCCTTCCTCAATTTTTTGCTCTCTGTTTTTTTGACTCTTAATGCATCTTCCTCTGTGTTTTGGATCTGGGAACATTTGAGAGAAATGAATCTGGTCCCTCTCCTTTGTCTCTGATCATAGACTTAACAGGTAGATTTTGTGGTCACTTATCTTTTCCGAAGTCTCAGTTTATAATACAGAGCCTTACTGGCTTGCATCTAGCTTGACACAGGTTTAATCATGAGTTATGTTTTTGTTTTGAGGTCACTTTCTATTAAACTAACTCTGGCCTTCACTCTGATTTCCAAGCCATTAACACTTGAGGTTAGCTTATCAAATTTAACACACACCATAGCTGTTCTATCTGTTGGGTGGGTGGGTAAGTTTAGGTAAGCAAGGACCTACATCTGTAGACCCATCCTCTCCAGTTGTGAAAGTCTGTACAATACTCCTGTTCTGCTAAGGGATTGCTGAAACATAGGACCTCAGACATCCCAATTTATTTGTATTGTTCCCTATGACTTTAATGGTCCTGTAGCAGTTTGGTAGCAAATAATAGACTGCTGAATGCTTAAATAAACAGAAATTAAAAATCCTTCTTTGGAGTTCATTTGAAACGTGTACACTCAAATAAGGTATCAAGCCCTGCTTCCAATAATCTCTACAAACCAAAGCATGCAAGCAGGATAACAGAAATGGGTTACGCTATTTGCTACAACATGTTTGCATTTGATTTGTTGGGCATATGATCACACTGTTTAGCTTCATTTATTCATATTGATTGGTATTATGGAATGCTTAATAACTGCTCATTTGATTCTTAAATGGAACTAATTGCATAGCTTACCTAGTATCAACATTCACATATAGAACATGTCCTATACAAATTATAATTAAGACCTCACGAGAGTTTTGAATATTATGAGTCAGATCATTGGGCTCAGTGTCAGACACAATGGATTGGGAGCTGGAGAGGCAAAAGTAACTTTAAACCTTCTAAGCCTAGTTCCAAAGCTGGGGACCAAAGTCTGTAGACAAGATCAAGAGTTTTTAAGAATGTGGGAGCTGTAGCCAGATTTTGAAAAGTCAAAAAGGTTGGGATCTTGTGCTTTGATTCAGGGCATTATATATAAATATAACCCAAATGCAAACTTTTGGTCTAGATTCTGAATCCACAACATTCCTTGATGTTCAGTTCTGAGAGTTTATTTCAAGTCCATCTCTTAAGATCATGCATTAGAACTTAAGATTTTTATTCGTTATTTAGTCACTTTATCTTTCTTTAAAGTCAATGAAAGAGAGCTTAAGAAGAGTAAGAAAGAAACGGAGTAAGGCCTAATAATAATATTAGAAAGTTATTTGATCAACTTCAAACCAGGTAAAAAGTTTGTTTTGATTGGTTCATATTTTATTCAAATCACTTTGCTAATCCCTATAAAAATATGAATCACTAGTACTGAACTATCTGAAGGTTTGTCTGCCTGGCTAATGTATTCTATCTGGAGACTATTAAATCATTCTGAAATAATATTCTGCTGGGTAACTTTGTAAGCAATATTCGTTTACAAGGGCCTGATGGTCAAAACCATCTGAAAAGTGTCCAACAACCACAGAAAAAAAGATCGAATTGAGGAAAACATTGGAGTAATATGTTAAGGTCTGCCAGGCTTCACATTATAACACCAGGTGAAAACTTTCCCTTGGGTATCACTTGGCATACAAGTCCCTATGTCAGAGGGAAAGTAAAACATTCAGATTGGTCCAGGGTTTTCTGAGTCAGAAGAACAGACACAAAGTCATACATGTTAAATTTTTGTCACCTTTTTTATATGTTGGGAACTTGAAAAAGAGAGCATCATTGTTTTGTTATTTCTTTATTTATTTAGCTTGTAATTCGTCCTTACCAACTCAAGTTGGGATCTCTTCTGGCTCATGAGGATAAAAGTGTTGAGCCAGTTCAGTAGTGATGAGAAAATTGTCTAATAGTTGGATCCAAGTTTTAGTTAGTTTTAGGGATTCAAATATTACCTATTTTGGATTATCCTTCACCCTCAGTGCTATGCAACTGCCTTGCACGTCTGTGCCTTCCACTGCCACTGGAGTGGAAAAATGTGCCAGAGAAGGGTGGTCTAAACTGTCTTGGGCACAGCACTCTCCTTCTGGTGTCTTGGGATTTTTTACATGGGCCCTTGACCTCTCCTTGATTTTCAGTAGGAATGACTATCTTGCTCATCAGCTGCTTGGCAGGCAGGCCCTCCTTTCCCTCCAAGTTACCTTTTGGAAAGTTAGGGATCAACATGCAGTGTGTACTCCATTCTGCAGCAATGGGATGGGAAACAACCTTTCAGGTCTTAGCTGTGCTGCCTCCAGAGTCAATTAACTGTGTCTGAGATGCCCTAGTATATGCTGAGGTGACAAAGAAAGATTCATGATAACAGGGTGATCTGGGAGCAAGAGAGGGCCTACAGGCAGACCCCCCAATGAGGAAGGAATTTCCACTCCCCTCTCAATAAGTCTAGAGTCATCTAAATCTCAAAGTGACAAAAATTGTCTTTTTTTCTGAAAGAAAAATCTTTTAGTAAATAATTGGCTTTTTTCATTAATATGCAACTCTGCTCCTCTACTTTCAAGTCATGGCCGGAAGTGGAAATTCTGAAACACTTCAAAGAAGGCTGTTTCTGTGGTGTTTCTGGTCTGACTATGAGCAGAAAGTACCATACATTCACAAGAAATCCTATTCTCTGAAGATTTCCAGCCCAACTTTGCAGGCCTAAGATGTGCAAATAAGTGTTCAGCCTTTTGGAATACTTATCCAACGGGCATCAAACTGAGGGCTCGATCCTCAGTCGACAACTGCCAGTCACACCTCCTTGGTGTAAGAGGTATGACAGGGAAAATGGCCAAAGTGTGCTCTGCTCCAGTGATCCCTCGATGCTGCAACAGTAGCGTGCTGTGAGTTTCAGCAGCCCTAAGACTGGAGCCTCTAATGGCCCTGGAGATTGAGGGAGCCACAAAGGGTGGCATAGAACCACCTTGGCCAAACCTGAGGATTGGGGCCTGAATCTCTAAACCATTTTAGTTTCCCTTATCACTTCTCTAAATATATTATTTATGTATTTAGATTTATAAAAACAGATCAGAAACTAAGCACCTATCACAAGAAGCCTTCAATAATTATTTAAAAGGACAACAAAACATAAAGAGAAAACTGGCAGCAACTTCCATCATACATGGCAATAACCAATCATAGTTTGCAGCAAAGTAAAATGAGAAAAATTACCCCACTATCCCTAAGTCAGGGTTTCTCAAACAGGGGTCACCGTTTGTATAGGGAAAGCCCTTGGCGGGCCGGGCCAGTGTGTTTACCTGCCCCCTCTGCAGGTCCGGCTGATTGCGGCTCCCACTGGACACTGTTCGCTGCTCTGGGCCAATGGGAGCTGCTGGAAGCAGCACGGGCTGAGGGACTTACTGGCCACCACTTTCAGCAGTTCCCATTGGCCCGGAGCAGCGACCCATGGCCAGTGAGAGCCGTGATCGGCCAGACCTGCAGATGGGGCAGGTAAACATACCTGCCCGGGCCACCAGGGGCTTTCCCTACACAAGCAGCGACCCCTGTTTGAGAAACCCAGCTATAGTGCTCTCTTATCCTGCACATGGACTATTCTTATCTTGAAAATCTGACTGAGTTTGGGTACCACTGGTTCTTCCCTTTGGGAGCCTGTGACCAATGGTATGCAGTGATCAGACAGCCTTCTTAAACCAAAATATAGTTTATTTTAACAGTAAGAAGAAAGCATTCAAAGCAATTTTAAAACAGTTATCTATATCAGGAATTGGCAACCTTGGCACGCGGCTCTCCAGGGCAGGTTTGTTTACATGCCACATCTGCAAGTTCAGCCGATTGTGGCTCCCACTGGCTGCAGTTCGCCGCTCCAGGGCAACGGGGGAGGCGGGAAGCGGCGGCCAGCACATTCCTCGGTAAGTACATCCCTATGGTAACCTTCCCAGGCTCACCTTCTTCAGTCATTGCCCGTATGATCTAACGTGTCTCAATCTGGTTCCCCAAAACAATCCCATTCTTTGTTGAGAGACTGCTCCTTTTAAAACCTGCCAAAGTTTTGAGTATGTTTGTTCACGGACCTTTTCCTGTCCTGACATTGTCTTAAATTTTTGCTGAAAAGTGGCTTACCTTGAGGCATTCTTTTTTCTTCTTGCTTCTTTTTTCCCAATAGCCCACAGTAAACTAAACCAATTTATTCATACAGTAAACATCCCAATGACCAGGTTAACATTGAACATTTCTAAATTATTACAGAGGAACTCCAAATCCATTACAGTCCTGTTCTCACTGACTTCCCACGGACACTAGTCTCAAATGGAAAGTGGATATATCCCTGATTTCATGGGATTTTTACCTGCTGTTTTAATTCATGAGGCCTAACTCTATTCTCAGGGACACCTGTGCCACTCCATCAGCTTTCCTGGGGTTGTAAAGGTGTCCCTGAGAACAGAATAAGACCCATGATTTTTCATGAATGTGATCCATTAACACTTACAGGGCTAAATTCTGCTTTGATGTACACTCTGTAAACTCCATTGCTGGCAATGGGGTCCCACGGTGTTGAAGTCAGGGAGGAATTTAGAGTTTAGGTTGTACTTATGAACATTCCACATATGCCTACCTGTGATCTGATCAGCCTCATGCATGCTCTTGTTAGGTTTTGAACAGAGCCTTGGAAACTCGGAGACCCACATTTACTAAGGCATTTAAGGCAGTGTCATCTACTGTCATCATTATCATCTAGATAATACTTAGTCCTGCCATGAGGCAGGGGACTGGACTAGATGACCTCTCGAGGTCCCTTCCAGTCCTATCATTCTATGATTTAGGACATGGCTCTGGGTTAGTGGGAGTTCTGGGTGTGCATTGTAGCTGCAAGACTGAGCTCTAACTAACCAAACTGCTGGGAAGTGGATAGTAGATCTTAAGCTGTCACTGGAAGCTTTGATGACAACCATTTTGCCAACTTTTTTAATAAGTGGCAAAACATTATTATTGGCTTTGTAATAATATTAATCATGCTAATTCGTTCTTATTCATTTCTCTGCTTTCAACTGAATCACCGTAGCATGTGCAATCTAGCAAAATGAGAACTCATGACACCCACCACCTCATATTTTATTTTAAATTTACAGATGATCTGTCTCTCAAGACATCTGTAAATTATAAAAAAAGAATGCAATTTGTATCCTTTAAAAAAAGTGAAAATTGTGTGAAATGTACCATGGTTTTCAATTGCTTTCAATTATCATTAAACCTTTTTGAGAGCAATTTGCATAATGTTTCATAAACATATAGGCAGATTAACCTTTTTTTAGTTAATTTATTCATTAGCAGTAAAAATTCAAAGCACCTCTTATGAGAAAATAATGTCTCGCTGTTAAATTACATGGAAACAGAGCAATTGGGACACACTTGCCTAAGTTCGCCCTGTGTCAGAGCACAAAATACTGGAAAGAATGAAGTGTCGCCTGTTAGCAGAAGTGTTGATTAAATTGTCTGTTTGTGAGCAATTAGCAGCATTACAAAAAGATTAGGTGAAATATTAATTAGAGCAAGTACCTTCAAACATAGTGGGAGGGTGGAAATTCAGAAGGCCAGGAGTGGACAGAAGGCTGCAGTCTTCACTGCTGTGTGCCCTGTGTAGTCATTTACATCTGTGCATCATGAGTGCAGAGTGCAAAAACTCTACCACTGGTGTGAGTGGAGAATTTGATTTGGCATTATCTTACATCCACCTTGTACTGATGTAATAACCCATAAGGCAGAAAAGCAGCAGAAAATCAGGTCCAGAGGGCTTATTCTCTTTCATTTTAAGGCTGAATCAAAGGATTGTGTTGTAGTTGTATGGGTCCCACGATATTAGAAAGACAAGGTGGGTGAGGTAGTATCTTTTATTGGATCAACTTCTGTTGACGAGAATGACAAGCTTTTGAGCTAACTCTGAGCTGAAAAGCTCTCTTAATGAATTATGCAATTTTTTGTGTCATAACCAATATGTGATGGTTTAATTTGAAGTCTGAAATCTGTATATGATGATTCTTTGCATATATGTCATCTTGCAAGCAAGGATCTCAAAGCACTTTACAAATTTTAATGAATTAAACCTCCTCCCTGTGTGATAAGAAATTTTTTTTTCAGATTTTGAGACACAGACAAGTATAGTGACTTGTGCAAGACTGCACAAAATTTTGTGACAGAGGCAAGAACAGAAAATGGGAGCAGATCCTCAGCTGAGGTAAACTGTCATACTCCATTGACTTCAATGGACAATTTGAGAAATTGACAAAAAAATGACAATTTACACCAGCTGTGGATCCCTAGATCTCCTGATTCAAAAGACCATCCAGTCTGTCCACACACCGGCTTGTTTGTTGCCACCACTGCCCACAGCACACCTACAGTGTACACACGTGTATAATCATGATATAGCTGGTGCCGTGATGTTGAGACATCTATCATTGATCACTGCAACCGAAGCTTGGATCTAGATTCCAAGTTCAAAATTGTCACCTGGAGGATGTTCAGATTCAGATTTTGACTCATGCACAGATCTTTATAGAGGCTTTATGGTTGGGAGAGATGAACTGATAATGCTTTCAAAGGGAAGGGAGTTCCATACCATAAGACACACAATGGCAATGACCCAACTGCCTGCTGACCTGAGGAACGCTGATGAATTGGGTGGGATAAGAGTATAGAAACTAGTCATGGCATGGATGAGAAAGACGGAAATGCAACTGTATGGTAATTATTATTATTCATGTTAGTCTTCCTCTTCTCTCATATGCTTCTAATACAATGTGATTGACTTAACTGGTGTAAGTCCTAAGATGTTTCAAATCACTGCGGTTTGCTGAAAATAGCTCAGTAGAATGAACAGGGTGTTTACTTAATGTTAAACCAGGCTAAATATTTAAATATGATTTTGTAGTTTTTAAGTATGTCTGGATGAATGATCTGATCATAAATTTAAAAAAGCAGGAGAGTAAAGCTAAATGTCTGCACTATCAAATTGCATACATTGGAAGGCACTAAACTGTACAGTAATGCTGTGAGTTTGGTTTGAAGGGATTAATGTGACCTTTATTCTGGTTTTGCTTCCAGTGCATTTTCAACTATTGAATTTTGATTTTCGTTTCAGGTTCAAAATAAGCAAAAAACGAAGAGCAAAACTGAGCCAAAAGTGCTGAGTTTTGTCTAATTTTATTGTCAAATTATATAATTTCCATCTGAATGAAATAAATCTTTTCAAGATTGCTCAAAACTAGCTTCAAGTTACAGATGGGTCTGAATTTAGGCCCCACTCAATTCTGGAGGGTATCTCTGGGGTTTTTGTTATGGAACTCTGACACTGCTCTTGTAGGTGAGATGTGCACATCTGACGAAGTCATTTTAATCAATATCCCTTAAAAAAATAATTTTTTTTCTATTGTGTCTTGGTGATTTTGCACCGCACATCCTGCTTTTCAGTGAAATATGCTGAATTCCCTATTCTCATCTTTAAATGCATGTTAAAGCCATCATTCACTTGCAGTGGGGCCTATCCTGGTTATTTTTTCACTGTAAAAGTGGCCTAGTTTAGAATGAAAATATCATGTGGCATGGCAATTATTTTTCAGTTTTCTTCCTAGTACAGCCCATTTTTTTCTGTTTTAGGCCCCAGTCCTTTCATGAGCAGAGCATGGGCTGACCCCTGTATTTGCACAGTGCCTGACAGACTTCAGTGGGACTTTATGTGGACTCAGGAACCTGGGTTTAGTCAGTGGGACTCCTCAAGAGCTTAAGCACTATTGACTTTGCAGGATCTCAGCCTTAGATGGTAAATGAGCTGGGACAATAATTGCCTCAACATTTGTGTGTGTTACCCAGATTGTTGGAACTTAACAAACACAGTTAATAATTGAAATGGGTCTATTTTGAGTTCATAGTGGAAATTGAAAACAGCAATTTTTCACCCTTTGTTGCTAATATTTCACATATCTCTAACATGAGTTATGCCTAAAACTCTGAAGGTGCAGCAGGTCTAAGGCATATTCTCTGCCTGCCCTGGCTCAAGGCCACTCCCAAAAGCGTCTGGTATGTCCCTGTGGCCTCTGGAAGGGCGAGGGGGGGAGGTCTCGTGCACTATCCCTGCCCTGAGCGGTGCCTTTGGGTGGGGGCAGTGCACAGAGACCTTCTGTTCCCCCTCCCACCTAGGAGCCACTGCCAGAGGGATGCGCCGGTCACTTTCAGGAGCCACCTAAGGTAAGCGCCCCTGAACGGAGCCCTCACCCGTTCCCGCACCCAGACCTTCTTCCCCTGCTCAGAGCCTGCATCCAAATTCCTTCCCCAAACCCGCATTCAAACTCCCTCCCAGAGCCCACACCCTCTCCAGCACTCCAATCCCCTGTTCCAGCATGGTGAAAGTGAGGGTGAGAGAGAGTGAGTGATGGAGGGATGGGGGACAGAGTGAGCGGTGGCAGGGCATTGGAGAAGGGGTGGG
Organism: Chelonoidis abingdonii; assembly: GCF_003597395.2. NCBI lineage: Eukaryota > Metazoa > Chordata > Testudines > Testudinidae > Chelonoidis > Chelonoidis abingdonii. The sequence goes on along the minus strand of NC_133772.1, from coordinate 118,329,478 downwards.
GCAGCGGCATGGCCTTGGGAAGGGGCAGGACAGGGGCAGGGCAAGGGTTTTTGAGTTTCTGCGACCCTAGGAGTCACCTATTCCTCTACAGTATATATCCATTTGGAGTGGCAACTTCCTGTGACCCCACTGCTGTTTGTGACCATCGTTTCTTATCATAGTGACATACAGCTTCATTTTAATGAAGCAATGGCAGCTTCTGGGACCTCAAATCATACTGATTTTTTTGTTTTGTTTTGTTTTGCCATATCAGTCTTGTTATATGTCTGCAAGTCGCCAGTGATTCTGATGTCAGTTTCTACCAGTGCAGGTATGCTTGGTTTCAGTTTTCTATTCAACAAAACGTCAGCAGGTGACAACCCATGCTTCGTTGGTTGGCTGTTTAATTTAATAGTCAGATCAGAGACTGACTCCACACTCATTTTTTGTATGGGCATTATTATTTTGACATTGTTTCCACTAACCTGTTGGATTGGCTGTAACAGGGACTAGCAGTTATATATCTAAACCTGTATTTCACTCCAAATTGCTTCAACTTATTCCCACTAAACTGTGGTCCATTTTCAGACATTACTAAGTCATACACAAGTCTAGCAAAACCAGATTTGAAATGCACAGTCAGCAGTTTACATGTAGTTTCTTCTTGTAAGAGTATCTCATGGAAGTGTGAAAAATAGTCTAAGACAAGCAGATTTTTTTTTTTCAGCCAACATAAACAAGCCTAAGACTTCTTTGCTCCAGTGAGACAGTTTTCCTGTGCCATCAACATGGGCTCTTTTGCTTGACTTAAACCGTAATTTTGGAATATTCAAGAAGCCTTAACAGGTTCCTCAATGTCACTGTTCATCTGAAGCCAGTATAAAATATCTTTAGACTTTCACTTAGATTTTTCATTTCCTATATGACCTCCAAGTTTTAACACACTTTTATTCTGTAACACCATAGGAATTACCAACGTGGTGCCTTTAAGCTGAATCTTAACTAGTTCTGAGAGCTCCCCCTTAAATTGATATTAGGGACTGGGAGTATGCTGTTCCAGAAACCATGAACCAATAGCCTTAATTACTTTCTGAGAAGTAGCTCATGCAATCACAGTCTACATTTTGTCTCAGGGTGGACAGGCTTTTTTTTCTTTAATTAGATTGATATGTGTAATGTCTACTCTAGACTTTGCTCCTCTTCACTTTTGTCAAATGCTTAGAGAGTGCCTGCAACTACCAAATCTCTTCCAGGTTTGTATTCAATTTGCAAATCATACAATTGGAACTGAAAAAATTCATTTCTATATTCTCGGGGGAGTATCTGTCAGGTCCCTTTTGGCAATGTCAATAAGTGATTTATTGTCCCATAAATAAAGACATGAAACTTTCACACCCATGAAGTAAGGCCAAAGTTTCCTTCTCTGTTTTAGCACACTGACACTCTGATTTTGTTAGCACTCATGAAACACAAGCCACTGGTCTCGAGTTCTGACCATACTGTTGTAAAAGTACTGCACCAATGCACTCCTGTGAGGTATCTGTAGACAAGTTAGATTTGTGCATGCTGTCATAGTACCTCAGAACTGGGGGCTACTTTAACTCCTTCAGTTTCTCAACTCCTTTTTAAGGTTTGCAACCCATGTCCTTTGGATATTTTTATATAGTAGTGCTTTCAGTCTGCTGTTTTATGCACAAAGTTCTCTACATAGTTCATCATTCCAAGCAAACTTTGTGCTCCTTTCTTGTCTGTTGGAGGTGATGGCCTCAAGCTTACTATGATCTACCTGTACTCCTTGCTGTATTAAATTCTCTTCCAGGTATGTTATTTCTGTTACACTTAATTTACTTTTTTTAGGTTAGTTAGCTTTAGCCCAGTCGCTCTGGCTCTTTCTAAAACTGCCTGGCGCCTCTGGTCATGTTCTGCTACTGTTTTCCTTCAGATCAGTTATCACCTATGTAGACATCAGTAGCTTCTGTACCATTAACTACTGTTGTATTATTCTGTGAAATACCTGAGGTGCAAAACATAGACCTAATGGGCAATCTATGAAAACACTGTTTCCCAAAGGGGGCATTGAACGTGCACAGATATGTACTTTGTTTTCTAAGAGCACCTGCCAGAATCCTGCTGATGCAAGTGTAGAAGAATATTTCTCCTCATGTTTATAATGAAAAATGTTCTCTTTTTACATATTTGTCATTCTTTTGTGTCCATCATTTTTTTCACCATGACCAATGTGTAACTACTCTACTGGTGGTTCTACTCAGACTGATCCCCAAAGCAATAAGTCTATCCATTTCTTCTTTTAGTCATTGCCTTAGGTTGAGGGGAACTTTCTAGGGCCATGAGTTGTGGGGCAGTTGGGCCCTTTCAGCTCTCTTCTGTTCTCTCTTGAGAGCTTTCCTAGCCCCTGGAAGTTGTCCTCAATCATTTTGTCCCCTGCCTCTTCAATGAGTACACCGTCTTGACAGGACCAAGGTTTTGACACATTTTCAACCCTATAATGGATAGTCTCTTCCCTGACACTATTACAAATTGTATCTTTTCCAAATCATTACTCACCTTTACATTTCGTTCACATGCCTCCTTTGCAGGGATATGCTACCACTGTAAGGTCTGAGTTTTACCCTGCTTAACTTCTACTGCCTGTGGATTTTCTTTTAGTGCTAATGTCACTGTTTCTGGCAACACATTGGCTGGCGCACCTCTGCTCAATATTCAATTAATAAAATACTCCTTTTGTTTTCAGTCTGATAATCCCCATCTTGTGCTGCACCACTGTCCATTGCTCCTGTGAACAATTCCTCTGAGCAAGTGGTGCTGTCAAAAACCCCTTTGTCCACGCGGTGCACATTCTGCTGATGCTTGCAGACTCTTGCAATGTTATATTCCACTGTGGCTCTTGCAGCTCTTTCCATGTGCTGAGGATTGTCTTGGCTTACGTTGTTTTCCACAGCATGTGCAGCTCCATGGGCCGTTTGTAGTGAACTCTGACTTTGAGCTCTGCATGCACTTCTGCCACTGGTCTCTTCTCTTTTAGTATTTTGGAGTCTTTATCATATCCAAATGTTAGAGCTCTGTCCACCTTCCTTAGCCTTCCGTGGGACTGGGTGACCTTGTTTGCTTGGCAAATTCTAATTATTTTGTCAAGGGTTATTTCTGGGTTTTCCAGGAGTCACTCTCTGAATTGTTTGCCCAGATCCCAGTCTTGATCCAGTTCTGTTTGTCAGGTTAATCACGTAGAGACAGAGGCAAATGGGCACTAGTAGCAACAACAACTTTATTGCTCAAAAAGAGATGTGTTGTCTCCAGCACTTTGTAAAGATGTGCTGTAGTGTTCACCATACAGCACTGCCTAGTGATCGAACATTATATAAACTTTCCATCACATCTCCCCCTTTTAATTTTTTCAATAATTTTAGCACTATAAAACAATTTTTTTTCAAACTAACTTTAAACCTCAACACATATCCATATATTACTCATCCCTAAATTGTACTGCTTTTTTTAGCTATAGTGCCAGAACTGGTAACAGGTGACAGGGCTGTCTTTTATTTGCAATGGCTGTCTCTGGCTGGTTTGGAATAGGTGAATCATCTTCTCCTGGGTCTGCATCTATAATTCATAGAATTTGCTCAGTTAATTATTCACTCTTGGGAACAAACTGAAGATGTCAACAGTTTCTGTTAAACAAACCACTGTCTGTCTCGATAGTGCATGATCTGGGCAAGGCGTTGTTTTTCTTTAAAACAGCTGGAGTTCTTCATCCTTTGCCTCCATCCAGTTTGACCTAAACATGGTCACTGGGTTCCAGATTAGGTAATTCTCTAGCAGAGTGACATCGGTTATGAAAGTGTTCATAAATTTTGGGGGGTGTTTTGAGGGGGGAAACGAGAGGAGAGGGGAATTTGAGTAGTCTGCAGAGGTCTGGCCAATTTGAGACTAGATTCCTTTCCAGTTTGGAATAATAGTCCTGTGTTACCTTCCCACCAGGGGCTGGGGTGGGCTATAGCCAGTAGCTATTAATGGTGTTGATCTGTAGTCAGAAGAGCAAGGAATGGATCTTCCTGCTTCAATATTTTCTTGGCTATCTGTACAGCCATCTCAGCCTCTCCATTTGCTTGTGGGAAGTGCGGGCTGCTAGTGATGTGTTCAACATCCTATTTTGTTTGTAATGACTTAAATTCAGCTGCGGTGATTTGTGGTCCGTTGTCTGTCAATAGGTGTTTTGGAATACAAAATGGGCAAATATGCTCTTTAATTGCTTAATAATACTGCAACATGTTGTATCTTTAAAATTTCAATATATCTAGAAAAATAATCCATTACAACTAGGTAAAGAAATCCTCTGAATTCACATAAATCTGCTGCTCGTCTCTATCAGGGTCTGTCTGGTAGAAGTGTTATTATTAGAAGCTCTTTGGACTGTCTTGGTCTGTTAGTTCTGCAATGTTTGAATGAAGATACTTTATTCTTCATGTCCTTGCCGATTCCAGGCTATGACAATTACTGATTGGCCTGTTCACAGCTTTCAGTTAGTCCTCAATATTCTTTATGGATGAGGGCCAGAATTTCTCCTCTCAAACCACTTAGAATGACAATGTTATCACCTTTAATCATTAGTAATCATTAGTGCATTGGACTCATTTAATTGTCTGCATATGGAAAAATACTATCTTACCACAGCTATAGTGTTCTTTACTTGGGCCTTTCTGCCAGGATGTAACTAAAAACTTCTTGAAGTAACTTATCTGTGAAGGTTGCTTTTTGTAACAGGTATAGTTTCCTATCTGACGCTGGTCTGTAAGCTTCCACAGCATCCGCATAAGCCTTTACATAGTCCACAGGTGTTTGAGTGTGCTGCTGGACTTTGTGACAGCGTGTCTAGCATTTGCAGATGTTTACCAGGAATATATTCAGCCTTTGGGGTAAATCATATTAGCCTAATTAAAAGATGCCATCGTCTCATTGGTGCTTGAGCCAGGTCTTTTCTCTTGATAAATGTTACAAGAGGTTTATGGTCAGTTATCAGTTTAAAGAAGCCCAGCCCACACAGATACCTGTAAAAGTTCTCACGGCTATATACTTGCTAGGTGCTCTTTGTCAATCTTTGCATATCATTTTGCTGCTTCTGTTAAGCATACAAGAGCAGACTGCAACTGGCTTCCACTCAGATCCACACAGCTGCAACAATACACCACCAAGGCCATAGCTACTAGCATCAGCATTGACCACTGAGAGTTGTTTTTTTTTGTTGTAGAACTTTAAAACTGGAGCAGTTGAACTAATTTCTTGTATCCTTTTGAACAACGTCTCCTAATTTGGCCCCCATAGCTGGGCTGTATTGCACTTTAATAGTTTATTCAAGGTTTTGCAACTGTAGCAAGATTGTGCAGATAGCCGCTAAGATAATTTACCATCGCTGGTATATGTCTCTATTCTGGTACATTTGATTCCCTAATTCCTTTTATTTTCTCAGAGCTAGGACTAATTATAATAATAAATGGAGATATATCTATCTCATAGAACTGGAGAGGACCCCAGAGAGTCATCAAGTCCAGCCCCCTGCCTTCACTAGCAGGACCAAGAATTGATTTTGCCCTGATCTCTAAGTGGCCTCCTCAAGAATTGCACTCACAACCCTAGATTTAGTAGGCCAATGCTCAAACCACTGAGCTATCCCTATTATCTGTCCAAAAAATGCAGTTTGGTGCAGGTGAAACACACACTTTTCTTTATATAACTTGAGTCCAGGCTCTCTAATTAAATTAAAATATTTATTAAGGGTTTTGTCATGTTCTTCTATTGCATTCCATATACTAAAATGTCATTCATAACAATTAAGATCCATTTATATTCTTTAGTGGGGATGCCATCATTCTTTGGAAAAAAATCAGTAGCGCTGGTAATCTCAAAAGGTAATCTTTCAAAGCAAAATCTTGCAAAAGGTGTAACAAATGTAGTCAGTTGAGCACTTTCTTTGGCTAAAGAAATTTGCCAGAAACCACTTGAGGCACCTCGTTTAGAGAATATAGTAGCTCCTGACACTTGAGGGAAGAAGTTTTCTAGTACTGGGAGCATGTATTGTTCTCTCACAACTGCTTCATTAAGTCTTGTGCGAACCACACATATCTGTATTTCCCCATTTTTCTTTATAACAGGTACTATTGATGCATATCATGCTGTTGGCTCAGGAATTTTCTCATTAGGCCATTCTTTTCCGTTTTCTTTAACTCTGTCTCTGTTTTATGAAGTAATGGGATAGAAATTCTATGTGCCATATGTGCGCTATATGGTTCAGCATTGTCTCCTAAGATTATTTCTCCTGGATCTCCTTTTAAATATCTAACATCACCAAATATTCCATCAACTTTTTGCATCTTTTTCATAATGTAAGGGGACTGTTATCCCCTTACTAACATTCAGTGGGGGTGTTTGGTTGCTAGCTCTCAGCACTAAAAGGGGATGGATCGATGGCAAATCAGGACCCTGAGACTGACAGTCCCCAGGAACAATGGTGAGGGGCCAATGCTCCAGGTCAGCCTGATTGACAGGGCGGGCAGGCTAATCAAAGAGACAGAAGGCCAGGGTGGATCTCGTCCTTCGGGTGAGCTGGAATTGCCTGGGTCAGACAGAGAGGGGCCGAGCTAAGGCGAGAGTAGGGGCCCAAGCTAAGCTGCTGGGAGCAGAGCTGCAGCCCAAAAAGCCAGAGCACAGCCCAGAGAGAGCAGACCTACCCTGGGAGCAGAGCTGCAGCAACCAGAGCCAGAGGGGCCAGACAAGCAGCCCAGGAAGTAGGTGAGAGTTGAGAGAGATTCACAGAAGCAGCCTGCAGAGCAGACCTGCCCTGGGAGCAGAGCTGTAGCAACTGGAGCCAGAAAGGCCAGAGAAGCAGCCCAGGAAGCTGAAAGCAGAGCAGCAGCAGCAGCAGGGCTGAGGCAGAGTGGAGTTGGAGCTGGAGCTGGGGCTGGAGCAGTCTGGAGCTGGATGCGGTGAGCAGCTGGGGAGAGCGAGGGGGACCCTGGGCAGTGGGCCCAGCACAGGGAGATGCCTCAGCCAAGAGGCTCTGCAGGCCAGACTTGGGGGGGATCATAACCCTGACAGAGCAGGAGTGACACTGGAGAGAAGGGTCCTGCAACGCAGAGCCTGAGAGAGTGTGGCCACCACCAGAGTAACTGTCTGACCCGCAGCGTCCCTGCAGCACAGCCAGGGCCTGAGAAGGAGGCCTGGGACCTACAAGGAACAGACTGTGAAGTGCCCTGATGTCCAGAGACACTGTCTGTGATGGTCCTTGCCACAGAGCAGGGTGATGTGTTTTTCTTGAACCTTTCCCATTTTTCCTTATTCTTTTTTAAAATTAATTGTTAATTAAATAACTTGTATTTGCTTTAAATTTTATGATGTGATCAGTGGGTCAGGGAGGTGCGCAGTGCAAAGAGAGTACTCTGGAGTGGGGACACCCTAGCCCCTGTCCTGGGTGACCACAGCAGGGTTGGGGGTTGAGCCTCCCAGGAATCCTGGTGTCATAGCTTTCCTACTTAGATCTGAACCTTAGAGTTCATAAAATAAGATGCTCAGCTATAATATCCTCTACACGCGCTTCGATTACCATGCTTAGATCTTGGTGCGCTGCCACCAGGCCAGATTTCCAGTTGTTGGGCACTCTTGCGTCTCCCCAAACCTTCCTGGGGACCCCAAGACTCAGATCCCTGAGTCTTACAACAAAGGGAAATAACCCATTCCCTCCCCTTCTTACCTTCCCCCAGAACTTCACCGCCACTGTGGTTACTAGGAGATACCGTGTTTCAAGTCCTTGAAATGGCAAACACAGAGAGATCAAGTTTCTTTCACCCTCCAGTCAGAGTCCTGCAAAGGTACACATTTGCAACTCTGACACAAAGAGATTTTCCTTCCCCCCTGTTTCCTTCCTCCCCATCAATTCCCTGGTGAGTTCTAACTAGGAAAAATCCAACAGGTCTAAAAGAAATGCTTTATATAAAAAGAAAGAAAAGACATAAAACTGGTCTCTGTATAACGGTTGACAATATACGATGTCAATTGCTTAAAAGAAAAATGAGATAAACAGCCTATTCCAAAAGAATATACAATTTAAAAATTCCAGCGAAACTACACACATGTAAATACAAAAAAAACAGTAGAAGCTTACTGTCTTTCTACCTTTGTACTTACAACTTGGAAACAGAAGATTAGAGAAACCTGGAGATAGAAATCACTCTCATAGCCGAGAGAGCACAGAGCAGAGACACAGACAAAAGACACACACCCAAAAACTACCTCCCTGAGCTTTGAAAAATCCAGTTTTCTGATTGGTCCTCTGGTCAAGTGTGTGGTTCCCTTTGTTAACCCTTTACAGGTAAAAGAAACATTAACCCTTAGCTATCTGTTTATGACACCTGGGCCCAGCCTTGTTGGGGTTATGAGGACTCTGCCAGACAGGAGAGTGGAAGGGGAGTCCTCAAGGGCAGGGAGACCTCTGAGTAAAGGAAGTGGGAGCGAGGACTCAGATCCTTTCGCTAGCCCACTTCACCGGGGCAGTGCAGAAGCCAGGAAAGTTCCCCACAATAGCGGGACCATTCCGCCACTTACAATTAGACCCTTCATGGCAAACATCCTACAACTAAGGAAATTGTCAGCCTCTAATCCTCTAATCCAAGGATCGGCAACCTTTGGCACATAGCCCGCCAGAGTAGGCACCTGGCGGGCTGGGCCAGTTTGTTTACCTGTCGCGTCCACAAGTTCGGCCGACTGCAGCTCCCACTGCCTGTGGTTCGCTGCTTCAGGCCAACGGGGGCTGCGGGAAGTGGCGGTCAGCACATCCCTCGGCTCGCGCCACTTCCTGCAGCTCCCACTGGCCTGAAGCAGCGAACGGTGGTGAGTGGGAGCCACGATCGGCCGAACTTGTGCATGCGACAGGAAAACAAACCAGCCCGGCCTGCCAGGATGCTTACTCTGGTGGGCCGTGTGCCAAAGGTTGTCAATTCCTGCTCTAATCACATATGCACAAAAATTAAGGATTTTGTCTTTCTATGTTGTTTCTATTGAAAATTGTCCAATGCTGTTCAAAATACCTCTAAGGCTATTTAGGACAGTATCTGGTGGTGTCAGCTCTGAGTGGCATTGAAGGTAATTATATGTCCCTTCTGATACAACTGCACTCAAATCTATTTTCAAATTAACAGTTTTTCCACAAATATTCAGTTCCACCATCCAGACTGCCTCTGTGTCATTATGCATGACTGTTCCCATAAAAAAATGGCTCTTGTCTCTAAGTGGTCACTTCCAGTACTGCCACTGAGTGGCAAAATGTTTTTGTTTGTTTGTGCATTTAGCTGGGCAATCACCTCTTGGAATGTGATCTTATGCATCTAGTCTGAAAGGTGTTGTACCCCACAGTTACCCCACATTTCCTTTGAGGATTTATTACAATTGCTTTTTGCAGCTATACTATATTTCCTGTTGTGATTCTGTTTATAAGTCACTTTCTCTTGGTTTCATTCTGGCAGCCACTGGTCTCAATTTTGAATTTTAATCATTCTGATTTCTTGTCATTTGTATTGCCTTGTGAAGAGTTAAATCGCTCTTCGTTTGTGGTTTCTCTGACGTCCCTTCTCTAAAATAGCAATCACTACTCTGTCTCTAATGCACTCTTCCTTTTTGTCTCCAAAAATCAGTTTTCTGCCATGCCATACAAGCCTCTTAAGGATTCTGCAGGCTTCCAGGTTTTTGGATATGCTGGCTTAAAACATGTTCATGCTCATAAACCACATTACACTGAGGCATAAATGCTCATCAAACGTAGCCAGAATCACCAAGTAATTGTTTTTGTGGCTTTCCTATCTTTTGTGGCAAAAGGTTTAAAGATATATAGTCAGCTTTCCTACCCATGGTAAAGACTAGGGAACTAACCTGCACTTCCCCGCTCTCGTCATGGAGTTTAGTTGTGATGTAAAAACATGCAAACAGCTCCTTCCAACTAGGCCAGTCTGTTGAAACTGATGGTCTCTGGGGTGTGAAACTTTGGCATTTTGGTGAAATTCTACTAATTCTATGGGGGGGGGGGGTTTTCTGGACACGATGTCAGGTTAGTCACCCAGAGACAGAGACAAAATGGGTGCTAGCAACAACACTGTTATTGTAAAAAATATGCCAACTGTCTAACACATGGTGAAAATGTAGTGCAGTAGTCTCCACACAGCACCACTTAGTGCCTAAACATTATAATTCAATGTAAACTTTCCATCATCATTAGTGCCCCAACACTGTAAAATTAGCTCTTCAGTTAGATCGGTCACAAGCTTTTCTATGGTTTTGACCTTTTTTTTTGTACTTTGTATTTAAAAACATTTCACACATATGTTTAATTTTTACAGGGAGTACAGTATTCCTCAAACTTCTATAATAGTTTCATAGTTAGCTTCATCTGCCTGAATTAACTGAAACTGGTAAACACATTGTGTGCTTCAGAAGTAGCTATTCTCAGACATAAAGCTACCTTTTTTTGATGGCAGCTGTTGCTTGCAGATAGTGAAATGCTATTTAAATCTTCTCCCATTATCTTCCACAATTCCAGAGAGTTTCAGCTCGGATAGGGCTTTTACCTACACCAGGGGTCGGCAACCTTTCAGAAGTGCTGTGCCGAGTCTTCATTTATTCACTCTAATTTAAGGCTTCGCGTGCTGGTAATACATTTTAATGTGTTTAGAAGGTCTCTTTCTATAAGTCTATAATATATAATTAAACTATTGTTGTATGTAAAGTAAATAAGGTTTTTAAAATATTTAAGAAGATTAATTTAAAATTAAATTAATATGCAGAGGTCCCCAGACCAAGGACCCGGGCAGCGTGAGTGCCACTGAAAATCAGCTTGCGTGCCACCTTCGGCCTACCCCTGACCTACACCATTCTTCCAATCAGAGATTTTCTTAGCTTGTTTTACTCCTGGTATCATGTGATCTTCAATGATACTCAGAGCCGGGGAGTCTGACAGAGGTCCGTGTCATTCAGCTATAACTGATCAGCATTGTGTAAAATGAACCTCGACACTGAAAAACAACCAGTTCCAGCTGGCTCTTCCCAGATCCTCTTACAGGAACAGTTCCCCAGAGGTATGCAAATAGAAACAATCTGTCATGCCCACACATTTGTTCTTCAGCAGAACTCTGCACTTTTTTTTTTTTCTTGCAGTACCATTGAATTCACAGACTGATAGATTTCAGGGCCAGAAGGAAACATTGTGATAATCTAGTCTGGCCTCCTGTGTACCACAGACTCTTTTCTGAACTCTTTCCAATTTATCTATATCCTTCTTTGAATTGTGAGCACCAGAACTGTACACAGTATTCCAACAATAGTCACACCAGTGCCAAATACAGAGGGAAAATAACCTCTCTACTCTATTTGAGATTCCCCTGTTTATACATCCTAGGATCGCATTAGTATTTTATCTGTACCTGGAAGGAGTTGTCAGATAGCCTCTGTAGCGTGAATGGATGTATGTCACCAGGAAATATGTCCTTGATATATATCCATATCAAGTACCTCCTCCTCTTATATAGAGGTGGAGGTACTGCACTGCAGTACTCTGAAGAAATCACACCAAACTCTGTTGTAATCTGCAGTGTTTTGGACTATTACTATAGAATTTTGTAATGTATTTTGGTAAGAACTTCTTTGGGAAACTTTGTTTGAAGTTCAAGAACCAGTTCTGGAAGTTAAAAAAATATTGAGGCCAGCCAGAGACAGGGTCTGTGCCATCTTTGCTGACAGGATTCTGAGTACAACAGTATCAACAAAGCACCCCCTGAAGCAATTAACATTGCACAGTATCACTCTTTTTTGTGGGGGACACAAACTGAAAACAAAGGTTTATATATCTCTGAAGTCATGAAAGGGTTAATGCAATGTCAAGTATGGGAAAAAATTGTCTAGAATAATCAGAAAAATCTTTTGATTGTGAAGAGATTGCCTTGCACAATTGGGTACCCACCTTGCCAGGAAAACTCCTCTTATCGTCTCCTGTTGAAATAGCTTCCATTATTCTACATCCGTTAAGCATAAACCGTAGGAAATTAGACATGTTTCAAGGGTCACAGGCTCATTTCCCTGTGATAGAAAGTACTGTGCAAAATGTTTACCTTTAATGTAAATCAGTGTCTATTTAACCCAAGAGTTTTTATAAGCATTGCAATACATTTTTTTAATTTCAAGCCAAGATTCCAATCTCAAACTCCTCCCATTCCCACAGGAAAACACAGATGGGAATGTTGTCTTGGGCAGGAAATAGCACTGAACAACCAGAGGCCTTATTACAAACTATGTTAAACACAATCAAAGTGCAAGAAAAATGATGATGGTGGCTTTGTGAAAGCACCGAACTGGAACTCAGGAGATATGAATTCAGTTCCCGGCTGCGTCAAAGACTCCCTGTGTGACTTGGTTCAAATTACTTCACCTCTTTGTGCCTTCATTCTCAAAAGGAGGGTGAATAACATCTTTCTCCCACCCATTATTTGTCCGTTCTGTTCAGATTGTAACCTTTTAGGGGCAGGAACTGCTTTACTTTTTGAATTTAGAGTGCCTACCACAATGAGGCACTTATCTTGGCTGGGGCCCTCAGTTGCTTCTGTAATTACAAATAAATAATAAAACAATGGATTCCTTGCACTTCTGGAATCAGTTGACTGGGAAACAGAATTACACTACTGAGGTCCACGCTGCTTACAATGGGTAGGAGACTACAATCAGAAGAGCAAATTACTACTGTTCTCCAAAAAAGATTAAAATTAGAGGTAGTTGTATAATACCAAAAGTTATTTACAACTACGATAATCAATAAAATAAGCCAGTTTTCTTCAATGTTATTTGTAAGACCATATTCTACTTTTATTCTCCATGATTTAGACCGCTGCAGGATATTTGTGCAAACATTTGAAAATCCAGAATGTTTAATGAATGTTAGCATAAATTATTAATCCAACTCAAAAAGTATACCATGAAGTGTTATTTCCTGATCTGATCTCTGAACTTTTTACTTAATTGCATATTTAGAGGATGTATTTTGGTCTTGGACACCAAAATAAGTCTTGTGGCATATTTTAATGTTTATGATGTATCACCAATAAATAGTGACTACACCTTATTTACTGTTTGCTCTTTGTAGGTAGTGCCTAGTTTTTTACTAATTGACTCCATAAAAGAAGATTTGTTTTTTCTCTTATTTTGAAATACCTCTGAACAAATTCACTTCTCAGGATTTCTAAAGTGATTTATCACTTCACTTGTAATAACATTCTTCAACATGAAAACTTAATTGTTCTAAGGACTTGCTTGGTTTCATACTCTGTCTGTCCTGTGGATATTTTATACAACTTCTACTTGTGTACACTTATCCAGTTTGTTTTAAGCCTGAATAAATAAAATATTAAGAAATATATAAAGGATCCATTAATTTAAATAGTTAAATCAATTTAAAACTCAGATCAGACATTCTTCTAAATTAAATGAATTTTATTTGGCGTTGTGCACAGCAGGTGAGGCCGAATTTAGCATCTTGGACATTGCACACAACCATTGCATGGGAAATTAAATAAATAAATATCCTTGAACTCTCTGGAAGGAAAAGAAGACTTGTTAGTTTCATTCTTCTGATGGAGGTGCAGTTGCATTATTATTACTAGGCCAAATTATGAACTCCTTCCTAAGGTGTGACTCAGTCCTTATCTGTGTGTCTTTACAAACTTGGATTTGCAGCTTGTGAAAAATGTAACCTGACTCCCTTATTTCTTATTCTGCATTCGAGGAAAATATATCTATATTCTTCACACTAGGAGAAATGTCCAAACACTCACCTTTCAGCGTGAAAACACTCCGAGACACAGATGAAAAAACCTGCACATCAATGAAATATTTGCACCTCCCCCCCAATACACACATTCAACACATACATACACACATCCAAGAACTTGTGACAGAGAGAGCAAGCTTTTACAGATCTTCCCTTACAGAAAACTACAGCTGTATGACTCTATGGGATAAAGAGTTTGAAGTACGGAGGGCATGTGCCAGAGGATACTATGTTGGCTGCATGCCCATTACCAAGGAATTTCACAGGATGCACATTCAAGGAGTTTTCCTGAAGGGAACAGCAAAGTCAGTTGGACAGTCTGGGTGGATCTTTTATTCTGAATAGAAATGAGATCCCAGGCTGTGCAAAATGAAGGTCTGAAAGGCTTGGTTGCTCCTCCCAGAGAGTGAAGGGCAGGTTCAACTGTAGAGTAAGACTGAGAGATATTGTCTTTGATTCTCCTGGTGGAAGCTGGAAATAAGAGAAACCCATTTTATGGGTTTGTACTGTGTTTTCACCCATAAAATGGGTTTCTCTTATTTTCACTGTTTCTTTTCTGACCACAAAAGTTAGTTCAAATACAACAGTCTCCATTGAACAGTATTAATTATCAAATAGGGTGATGGGGGTGGGGCAGGGAAAAACAGAAACAGAGGTGACCTCTCTCTTTTAAGCATGATTCTCAGTTTTGTAAAGAGATCCAGTAAATACCCCTAGTCCTAGTAAGTTTAAACACTAAAAATTACAGTTAATTTGGTGCCAGGAAAAACTTAATTCCTTTCACCCTGTTTTTGAATAAGATCTGCCAAGCTTCATTGTGCAAATGGCTGATCGGAGGACCCTGGAGGATACTGCTCTAAGACTCTAAGGGATGGAAAACTCATTTACCTAAAGCCTCCATTTCCAGTTAATTCAGACTTTTCCTTTCATTCTGCTTTGTGGCTGAGGATTTTATGCAGACCCTAAAGAGTCATTGTGGCCTCATGGAAAACTCTGAAACACTTCAAGCCAATTCTGCTAATTGTGTATATAAGAAAGAGAACGAGAGAGTGGGGGAGATGGTAAAAAAATTCAGCTGGCAAAATACTGATTTGTTACAATCAGAATGTTCCATTGGACTGTGTCAATTTTGACATTTTTTTGAGAAAACGATAATTATAATAAAATAAAATATTTTGTCAAAATCAAAATAAAATGTTTTGATTTTATCTAAATGAAGCATTTCAACTGATCTGAAACATGTCACCCCTTCAAAAAAATTATTTAACAGGAAATTTCAAAATTTCTCTTTTCCAAATCCAGACCACAAACAAAATTCAAAATCATGGAATTTCCAACAAAATGAAAATTCCACTTACTGACCAACACACTCACTTTCTAGGATACTACTATTATAGAAACACTACCTTTGTTATATGCAGCAGACTAGATCCTGCTGCTTATTTTCCATTTCAAGTGATTAGAACCCTTTCCACAGTAGCTAATTGTCTCATGTGACATCACAGGAGGAATATAGGGCACATTCTTCATTCTGGCTGAGCTGCTCTTTGGTGTAAGATTGGGGCTGGAGGCAAAAGTAGCTTTAAACCATTTTTGTGCTTTCAACATGCTAGTCCCTTCAGGCAGAACAGCTCCTAGTGGCCATTCCACAGCTGACACTATCTGAAGTGCAATTTCTTCAGCCACATCCCACTCTTCCCTTCAGCCTCACCCCCACAAACTCCCTATACTCGGGGCTATGAGGAAGGTGGTAGGGAGCCTTATGTTGGCTCTCTGAGTGTGAGGCCACACTCAACTGAGAATATGAAAACTCAGCTCTCAAGCCATGTTGTTGGTGGCAGGGCAGGTCATGGAGGAACTAACCAAGGCTAGTAAATATAGTTTCAGGTTGTTTAGTCATTCAGATAAAGAATGGGTTTATAGTTAAGGCACTGGACTGGAACCCAGATGAACTGGGTTCAATTTCTGTCTCTGCCATACATTTCCTCTTTAGTCAAGTCATATAGGGACAGAGGTTTAAAGGTATTTAGATGCCTGAAGATGCATATAAGTGCCAACAGGGATTTTTAAGACCTGGAGTTAGGCACCTCAGCACTTTTGAAAATTCTATGAGGCTTATGTGCCTAGTATGTTAAAATCTGGCCTTTAACCTCTCTGTGACTCAGACCCTCATTTGTTAAATGGGAATAACACTACTTCGTGTGTCTGTCTTTTCTATTCTGATCACAAGCTTCTGAGGGGCAGGGATGGTACCATATTACATGTCTGCATAGTGCCTAGCACAATAGGCTCCAATCATAGTTGAGCCCTCTAGACACTGTCATAATGCAAATAAATAATAACAGCATGGGCATATTGTATAATAAGTGATGACAAACTAAGTTAAACAATACTTGACTTACTTAGGGATCCTGTTGCCCTCCCAGTGGATAGATTTTAAGTTGAGAATAAATGTAACAATTTAAAACTTTAAAACATTGTCCCAAGTGTGCTGTGTGAGCAGGGGAAGAGGAGTTATAGCATCAGTAGCCCATAAAAGACTAAATTCCCAAATGTCAGTGCAGGAATTGACTCCAGCACACTAAGCCTGAATTCTGTCTCAGATTTGAGCCCAAACACCACTTCGATCCACACACAAATCAGTCTAACTCAGGCAAGCAGCCTGGACCCAGCTCCAAGAACTTGCTAAGGGAGTAGGTCAGAGCCCAAGTCCCTTAATGACTTGGGTCCAAGTCCTATCATTTTGCAGTGTGGACATGGGCTGCAGACCCAAATCAGAAGGTCTGCATAGTGCAGTATGGATGTGTTAATAGGGCTGTGAGACCCAGGTTCAGCAATTATAAACCCAGAGCTTTTTGAAGTGATGGGGAAAGTTCAAGCAAAAGAATAAATGGACAGAAATCAGAAGTCAAGAATTATAACATCCAAAAACCAGTTGGAGAACACTTCAATCTCCCTGGCCACTCGATTAAAGACCTAAAAGTCGCAGCAGTACAACAAAAAAACATCAAAAACAAACTCCAATGAAAGACTGCTAAATTGGAATTAATTTGCAAATTGGACACCATCAAACTAGGCTTGAATAAAGACTGGGAGTGGATGGGCCATTACCCAGAGTAAAACTATTTCCTCATGCTTATTCCCCCCCCCCGCCGCCCCCCTCACACAGTTCCTTACATATCCTTCTCCATTGTTGGAAATGGGCCATTTTTATTACCACTACAAACAGTTCTTTTTCTCTCCTGCTGATAATAGCTCATCTTAACTGATCACTCTCCTTATAGCGTGTATGGTAACACCCATTGTTTCATGTTCTCTGTGTATATATATCTTCCTACTGTATTTTCCACTACATGCATCCGAAGAAGTGGCCCATGAAAGCTTATCCTCAAATACATTTGTTAGTCTCCAAGGTGCCACAAGTACTCCTGTTCTTTTTGCGGATACAGACTAACACGGCTGCCACTCTGAAACCTGTCAAATGATCAAGTGATTTTAGCACTTGCCCTGCTTCCACCCTTGCTTGCTTTTAAAACCTCATACAGTGCAATGCAGGTTGAACTGACTACAAGTAGGCTTATTAGAGAGAGAAGGTGGGTAAAGTAATATTTTTTATGGAACCAAGTTGGCAGAATTCAATTTTTATATTTATAGTTTCAGTGGATAATACTGATGTTAATTTTTAAGCCTTTTTAATTTTTTTAATCAATTTAATTTTTGAGAATTGCAGAAAATTATGGATGGAAGGGAAAGATCAGATTAAATGATTAATTTATTTAATAATTTTTTATGACAGTAGACACTGAGATTCAAAAAGTTAAAGCTTTATTAATGCTCATAATTATCTGCATCTGCACCTCAAACTCTGCTAATCCCAGAGTCAGCTGTTTTAGCAGAATGATAAATACATGCTTTATGCAGCTTTCATTACAACACATTTTATATGCGTTAAGGTGGGACTCTACTAAATTCTTAAGCAGCATTTTTCTTAAAATTAGCACTAAATCTAGCATTAAATTACAATTATTTTCAATGGAAACACTTTTTTGTCCTTTTGTGTGTGTATGGTGAAATCGACGTTTACAGACATTTATCAATAAAAATATAATTCTTACAAACCTAAGCATAGTAAAAGTGGCACTTTTTAAAAACAGGATGATAAGTTTGCAAGATAGCATTCTAACATGCAGGAGGAAAGATGACAAATTTGGCCTTCTAAAATGTAATCCAAACCCAGAAGCCACTGTATTGTTTCTTTGTTTTTCTTTGTTTTTCAGGTGACAGAGGTAATAGTTATTTTCAGTCATATGTTGTGGAAACAAACAGGCAGAGTCCCCATTAGAATTACTATTGTTCCTCTTTATTCCATTGGCCTACAAATGAAGTCCATATTTTGCCTGGTCTGTACAGTATTATGGCATGACTCTTTTTTTATATATATATTAGAAAATGATGTACATGTAACCAATAGGAAGCAGTTGTTTGCTAAATAATTAATTGAATTTCCTAGGGAAAGTAGATGTGCAATAATTTAATAAGGTGTATGGTAAAAGTAACCCTATCTTTCTGTTTGTTATTATTTTGGCTAGAGTTGTAATCACCAGTATCGGAGAGGCAGATCAGAGTAAACTAAATCACTAGAGTACTGCCACTTGAGTACTGGGGAAGGGTTATAGGCCCGATTAGCAGCAAGAATGTATATTTATTATATGTGAGAGTAGAAAATGCTGTAGATGACACTGGGATAAAATTCAAAGCTTGGCTGCTTTGCAGACATAATTCCTTCTCATCAGATATTTCCAAAATAGTCATTTAAAAATGATACAGCAGATGGTAATTAAATTTGCTTAATAATTAAACATTAATAGACCTAGCTCAGCTCTGAAAGAGAGAGCGATAGATAGAGACAAAAAGCACCAGCCCACTCGTTTCTTCCAAAACCAAACACATCCCACCTTACACTTATCATTTGAATGTTATATGGCAAAGATCTAAAGGCAACATTGCCATTTGCCCTACACTCCCACACAGGAAACAAGAGGGCCATGTACCCAGCAGGATCCAGCATGATGGAGTGAGCATCCTTCATGGTACTATTATACCCCAGGCTCTCTTGTGGTCAGAATGAGAGTAGGAAGGGGCAAGAGTGGGAGGAGCCTTGATCTGGCCTTCCTTCCCACATGCTGCCCAGCATAAATGTACTGGAGCTCCAAGAGAAGTAACCTGCACCGTATATAGGACTAGGCAGAAGCAGGGGGAGGTGACTCTCTGAATCACAGTCTGGTGCCTTGTCTATTCATAGGGCAGCACAACTAAGCTCTACCCCTGCCAAAGCTATAACACAGCCCTAAATTAGCTGCAGTTCAAAAGAGACCCATGCTACAAAATGAAGAGCCAGATCAGGATTTCAAACATTCCAAAGTCTGAGGGTTTTCACACCTGGGATTTTAGTTTGGCTCATTACAAAGAAAGAGACTAGCTGACAAGTTCAGTTACAGTACAGATCAGCTTTTAAACACTCACAAAGTGCAGAGGTTTTAGCTCAGGTTATTTCTGATTTTAACATCAGAATTATTATAGATTCAGGTACAATTTGATGAACATTAGTGAATGGTTAATGGAATTTGGGTTTTGTTCTAAGTTTTGAAGATGTTCGGTGTGAAAGGTTGGGGCTACAGAGGTGTGTACATTCAGATTTGGTTCAGATAAGCAACCCAAATCTTTGCATGTTTATCTAATACTCTTGGGTCTGCAAAATGGATTTGGAAAGCTTGCAAGAAGATTTGGCGAGTGGGGAACACTTTAGAGAGACACAGCAGGCCTTGGAAACTTGGGGACATTTTTTGATTTTACCTTTCCCCATCTGCAAGAAAAGAGTACTTTGTTTGGCTGTACACCTAAATCCCCAATTTTAAAATGGCTGTGGCTGGTGTACAAGCCCCTCTGTCATGAATACCCACAACTATATAGAAATATGCTTGTTCATGCACAGCTATCCATGTTCTCATAAATATGGTCCTATCAGACTACAAGCCAGATTTAGCAGACATGTTCTCAAATACATGATTATCAGCTGCAGTGCTTAACCTGGCCATGCTGCTAATATCCATCCATATGATACAGTCCCATAACAATCTGAATTAGAGGTACAGTAAGGCTTTCCATGTCTGTTTTACTGTGAAAAGCCTGAATCAGTATTTATGTTGAGCTTTGTTCTTTTGAACATTATTTCCAAGGCTCAGCACTCTCTGGCTACATAAATTTGATCAACCGTATCTCTGGTAAAAATGTTTGCAGCCCTCTAATGGAGGTGAGCCATTAGCTGCAGTTTGCACTACTTGCCTCTGTCAGAAAACAATCAAAAAAACTCTCTCTTTCTCTCTCACACACGTGCACACACACACACACTCTTTTTCCCAACCTTTCCCTTCACCATATGAACAACAAGAATCCCCATGGCAGTAAAATGTTAAGAGGTTTTTACTCATCATACAGTTTTGTTTATAAAGCATATTGCTTTTAAAACCCAGCAGGCTAAATGTATTTAACCTAAACTTGTACAAATAACATTCTAGTTTAGTTGGTCATAACATTGGCAGAGTCTTGCCCCAGAAAACCATCCAGTTATGGCTGATCTGTACTGACTGTCCTTTTAGTAAGTAGTAGTGAAGAATGGGCACCAAATACCTTGCTGCTTCTTTTTTTAAAGAATAGACCACATTTGCCTTGATTTATTAAAGTATAATCCTCTGTCACATGGCAAGCGATGGGGCCATTAACATAACGAATCACTCTTCAAGTTAATAAATGCTGCCTTTAAAATATTTCCCTCCAGTACACATCTGTGCACCCAGTTAAAGAGCACAGACGGACATTCATTGATTGAGCAATCCCTTTGCAGGCTTTCACATCACCTCACAACCGATTGACAGGCAGATGATAGGTCATTTAAAGGGGATATTGTCGAAACTGTAAAGGCATAAAAATTGATCTACTTTGACAATGTGTCCTTCTGGTTTGCCTTACGGTATGGAAATCTTCCCTCTGGATCTTTTACCATCTGATCATTACCGCTATCTGCAATTATTTTTAAATGGTAGTGGAACATACTACAATGTTCCCAGTAAAGCAAATAGTGTTCATTCCTATCATAATTTTCATATTATGGTATGCCAATAGCAGGAGTCTTTATTTTAATACTCAGTATGGGAGGAGGGGGAAGAATGATGGAAATCATCAAGATATTTTAGATGATAATGGTGAAGGAACATTGAAAATGCCCAAGAGAGGCTGAACCACTTAGATAGGACTTACTCCCAAGGTAGCATTCACCCACGAAAGCTCATGCTCCAAAACTTCTGTTAGTCTATAAGGTGCCACAGGACTCTTTGCTGCTTTCCCAAGGTACGTTAACTTTCAAATGTTCCATTCACTACAGTATTCCATTAAAGTCACATGTTACTGACTCTTACACGCATTCTTGGCTAATCTAAATCAGCAAAGATCCAAGGTACATTACTGTAAGGAGGCTGTTCACCATCAGTATGGATAGATTACTGCTCAAGGTGGACACTGGACTTGATCAACAGATGTTCTGTTTCACTTTGGAAATTTCCTGCATTCCCATGTGCATCATAGAGTCTATAATAATTATTATATTTAATGTTATTCCTGAGGAGAGAGAAGATTTCTCCATATTTTGGATTTTACAAGAAAATAGCAACTTCTTGCCCTAAATTCAAAAAAATCCTGCAGTCCCAAGTAATGGGCTCCCAATATTTCCATTGGAAAGTAAGATAGTTTTGTGGTTAAAGAACTGAAGTGCCAATTAGGAGAGCTGCATTTGATTTCTGAGTTGAGTTGGTTGAAAATTTTCCACTGAAACATTTTTCGCTGGAATATTCCATTTTTGAGTAAATGAAAAACTTCACCAAAAGTGCCTGCTTACTTAGAAAATGTTTTGCGTTTTTCATCAGAAATCTAAAAAAGATGGTAATTTTCAGTCAGGTTTTGTTTGGTTTTTTCTTTTTATCTTAGGCAATTTTCAATTGATTTTTGACAGTTTTTCAATAAAATTTCAGCATTTTCTATCCTTGGCTCTACTGTACAGGTCCTCCTAGGCAAATTACTTCATCTCTTTTTGCTTCAGCTTTCCCCTTGTACAATGGGGATAACAATACTTCCCTTCATTCACTCTCTGTCTATCTTGTTCGTTTAAAGTGCAAGCTCTTTAGGACAAGGACTGTCTTTACTATGTGTATGTATAGTTCCTTAGCACAATGAGTCCTTAGCCTTCAGGCACTATTTCTACTACAAACAATAAGTAAGAGCAATAAATAATAAAGGGAGATTTTCTAGTCTAATGGGAAAATTTTACAGCTTTTCTTACTTATTTAAAACTCCACTTGAAGTTTGATGGATTGTGATGGTGGGATTTTTCTGAACATGTTTATCAAATAATTCAATTTAGAAGTTAGAAAATACTTATGGAATTCGCAGATGGGAAGAGGAGAAACAAAAAAGTGTTATTTCATAGTCACTGGACTCCTTTCTCTTTTAAATAGTGTGACAAAGTTCCTCCTTTACCTTGGCGGGTCCTGCGCTTATTGGCGGATTTTTCACCTCAGTGATCTTCCCCTCTGGTGGAACCCACAGTCTGGGTCAACTCCTTCTGTGTCTGATCAGGAGTTGCAAGGTTTGGGGGGAACCCGGGCCCACCCTTTACTCCGGGTTCCAGCCCAGGGCCCTGTGGATTGCAGCTGTCTATAGTGCCTCCTGTAACAGCTGCATGACAGCTACAACTCCCTGAGCTTGGGTTTATAGTTAAGGCACTGGACTGGAACCCAGATGAACTGGGTTCAATTTCTGTCTCTGCCATACATTTCCTCTTTAGTCAAGTCATATAGGGACAGAGGTTTAAAGGTATTTAGATGCCTGAAGATGCATATAAGTGCCAACAGGGATTTTTANCACTTCCTCTTCTCTGGCTCCTCCCCACCTGACTGGAGTGAGCTCCTTTTTAAACCCAGGTGCCCTGATTAGCCTGCCTTAATTGGCTGCAGGTGTTCTAATCAATGTAGCTATCTCCACTGCCTTCTAGAAAGATCTTAATTGGCCCCAGCTGCCTTAATTAACCTGGAGCAACTGCCATTTGGTTACCATGGTCCTAGGGATTTGTTTAGTCTGGGGCTAACATATCTGTTCCTCAGTACTTTACTGTAGCCATCTGGCCATGTCCCATCACAATAGTAATATCTTCCCTCCAGGAACTTGTCAATTCACTTTGGTAATAAGTTCAATTCACTTTTCCCAGCCAAAGAACTGTGAAACAATAGATTTGTGTCTGCTGTTTATGCATAGATAGAAGAAGAGCAGAATAAGTGAGAAAAATATGTTAGCTTGAACATTAATCTGTCATGTTAATGGTTCCATTGCTTGCCCTAATAGAGAAGGTCCTGCTTTAATATATCACCTTGAATGGATTCTTTTTTTTCCCCTCAGCCATTCCATAATGTAGTATTTGAAGGTAACATTGTCATTGCTCACTGCAGATGCAGGTAGCAAAAGGTAGTCTTTCTGTATGGTTTTCCCAAGTCCATGTGATGCTGTGATTCATTAGCCAATTGTAGTGATTAAATACAGCTATTTTTCATTAAACCTGTTTCGTCATCTTTAAGCTTTGATTTGAATCTGCTGCATTTTCCCATTAGTTATAATTTCTTAGCTACCTTCTCTACAGCTATCTTCTCTTCACTCTTCAGATCAACAGAATTTTAATGATACTGTACTTTTGGTGAAAAAGTAATATTTAGTGTTCAGACAGGTCAGACTGTAGATGTGTGTCTTGTGTTTGATGTGTAGCAATTACCACTTTATTCTAAGAATAGACACTGGAGAAATATTGTCAGGGAAATATCAACTACCTATCAGTGTCTACAGATACCTGTGAGATACATAAACAGACACAGGGACTAAGCAAAAGCCCAGTGAAATCAATGGTCACCTTTCTATTGATGTTAGTGGGCTTTGAATTAAACTCATACTGTATGTGCAGTGACAAGGCACCTCGAGAAGTCAGACCTTGACTCACCACTGCATAAAAGGGGCAACTGTCAGAAAAAAGGCAATTGTGAATACAAAATTATACATGAGTGCAAAATCTTCATGGTGGAGTCTGCACCTCTGGTTTGTAAAATACTATGAACATTTACGTTATTACATAATTTACAAATAATAATAGCTTTTCAACTAATTTGCATATGCAATTACCACAGTTGCACATGAAGTCATGATCAAAGTGCGTATGTAATACACTGGCTGCATGTATGTGATTGTGTCTCCGATTAGTGACTGGTCCACATTAGTGACTCAGTTTAAGAACCTTCTACTTAGTCTTAGCTAATGGAGTGATGACTTTAGCTGAAATGGTAGTAACTAATGATGTTGGTTCAGAAAGTCTTTGGTTCAATCCCCAGTAATAGTCATAATGTTTGTCTTATGAAGCCACAGAATAGTAATACATTCAAATGACCATTTGGATTTATAAATGTATTTATGCAATTGCCATGATTCTGCACACAGACACGATAATTGTACATTCATTAGGTGCAGGTGCATGGTTATGCATGAAGTTTTGCATATGAAAGCATATCTACATTTTTTTGTAAAATTTCACCAGTAACTACAATTAATTATTATTGTGCCCTTCCTCCTAAAATGTTTTACAAACTAGAATTGGATCTGTACTCCTTTTTCTACCAAAATGTGTGCAAAGGATAAAGATCTACAGAAGTCCACTAAAAAATAGGATGTTTGAATGAATATGCAGCATACCATCCCATCAGGAGGAAAATGTTTTACCCACATTCAGTAGATGTGGTTAAAAAATCCCATTGAAAGGTGCCTCTAGCTGAGGATACCCAATTGTGAAGGATGTGTGGCATTCTATTACTACGTGAGTGTACAGAAAATGTTCTGCAAGCTTTTTGAACCCCTTGAAAAGAAGCAGGAGATTGTAAATACACACATGTGCTCACGCACACAGACACACAGTTCACTGATAGCTTCTGCATGCTCAGAAATCCCCTGAAACCATTATATTATGTAATTACAAGGTGTGTGTGTGTGTATATATATATATACAATTTGCTTTATCTTGCTTACTTTTGAGTTTTTGCCTTGCATTTGGGCTTTTTTACCATATGGTAATAAGTTCACTCAACCACAAGGAATGGGAATATTACCTCACCCACCATTGAAATGAAGCCATTTCTGGGATTTAGTTTTTCAGCTATCTTAACAGTAGGCAGCAAAACTATTCAACAATTTAGAGTAAGAAGTCAAGGTGAATATCATTGGTATGTTATAAGAATTTTCACTAAATACAACCTAGTACTATCCAGTTGAAACTGAAAGGAAAATTCCAGGAATCAGAATGCACAATAAGTAATCAAACTGGAGTTTGATAAAGATCCTGGACTTTAACCGCTACATTAATAGAAATCACCATAGTCATTTTTAAACTAGAAATTAAGCAG
Organism: Chelonoidis abingdonii; assembly: GCF_003597395.2. NCBI lineage: Eukaryota > Metazoa > Chordata > Testudines > Testudinidae > Chelonoidis > Chelonoidis abingdonii. Next base: position 118,304,095 of record NC_133772.1, on the reverse strand, counting down.
TTATTAATATGTGAAATTTCAGATTCATTTTTTTTAATAGTTGAAATACTGAAGTAGCTGCTGAAGCAAATCTTGTGGGTTTGACCCTTCTATTCCTTCCAATGATGAGAAAAACGTACAAAACCTAGGAATGACACATTTGTTGATTGATGGAATCAAACCACTTAGGAAGGAACAATCAGTTTCACATATACAGAATGGGAAGAGACTGTCTAGGAAGGAGTATGGCAGAAAGAGATCTAGGGGTCATAGTGGACCACAAGCTACATATGAGTCAACAGTGTGATATTGTTGCAAAAAAAGCAAACATGATTCTGGGATGCATTAACAGGTGTGTTGCAAACAAAGACATGAGAAGTCATCTTCCTCTGCTACCTCTGCGCTGTTAGCGCTTCGAGCTGGGTATTGATGTCCAGTTCTGGGCACCGCATTTCAAGAAAAAGTGGAAATTGGACGGTCCAGAGTAAGAGCAACAAGAAGAATTAAAGGTCTTGAAACTGACCTATGAAGGAAGGCTAAAGAGAATTGCATTATTTAGTTTGGGAAAAGAAGAAAGGACTGAGAGGGAGCATGATAGAGTTTTGCCGGTACTGAGAAGGGTGGTCATGAGAGGAGTGAGAAACTTTTCTCAAGGCTTAATGATAGAACAAGAAGCAATAGGCTTAAATGCAGCAACGGGAGATTTAGTGGCATTAGGAAAAAGTTCCTAATGTCAGGTAGTATTAACGTGAATAAATTGCCTAGGAGGTTGTGGAATTCCATCCTGGAGATATTTAGAAGCTAGGTATGATTAAATGTCTATAGGCGATGGTTCCTAGAGTATTTGGTCCGCCATGAGGCCAAGGTGCCACATGGACTCGATGACCTCTGCAGGTCCCTTCCAGTCTATAAGTCTGTGAGTCTATGAGAATATCTGCTTTCAAGTAGAAGGCAGTGATGCTTTTTGGGATACCAACATCTGAAAATCTACTTACTTCAGTGTGCCTAACAGTCAGTTTTCTTATTCTTACACAATAGTTTGCTATCCCTGTACTACAAAGCCGCCTTCATGTCATGCTTAGAGTTTGCATGTGGTGGAGAGTTCATGAGCATGACTTTAAATTGTGTCTAAAGCTAAATTTGCTATGGGAGGGCAAAGTCAAAAAGCAAATCATTAAAAAAGGAAAGGCTTTGATGTAGCATTCCAAGTCAATGTATCACAGCACTGCCAACAAATTGTTAAGTCTGAAATTAAAAATAAGATCCCTCAGAGATTCCTGCCGCATAATGAAATGGCTGAGATATCAAGTGTCCTAAGATGTAGATTCTTAAAGTCTAGCTGTTGAAAAATAAGAAGCCTATGGAGATTTGATTTTGGGGGGAGGGGGGAAATGATGTAATTTTTTTTTATTTTTATTTTTTTATTAGCAGGCAAGCCAACTACCCAAATTGTGGACCATCTGGAGATGAAATATAATGAAGAAGGCCAATGAAAACATAATTACAACAATTGGCCTAGAAATAACAACAGAATGTATTAAGAACAGCATGTGCAGAGCAGGCCAGGAAGAAATCAGACTTCCATTTCAAATTCTGCCTAAGTGTGGGAAATGGAGAGAAAATTTCCACACATGAAGTTTCAACATGATCAGCCGGAAAGACCAAGTGGAATTCATGCTAATCCCTATGGCAACGGACCATGAAGTATTTGAAATTCCACTCGTTCACAGGCATAAGAAGTGCTTTGCTTCAAAGGAAAATATTCAAGTGCCCACTAAGAATCAAGTTTGTTTTGCAAGAATTAAAATGGTGTTGCTGTAGACATGAAAGGAGAACAGTAAGTTAGTGGTGGAGAGAGGGTAGGGTTCCAATATGATAAATATCTACAGGGAAGACTCGTTAGGCATTCCTGCTTCCCCTATCTAAGGCACCAAGATACTACAGGGATGAAAGCTATATAAGTGCCTGGATAGATAGATAGATTAATCACATAGTAAAAGAACAAGGGTCATTCACTGAAATTAAAGAAAATTCTTCTTCACAAAATATATAATATTTAAACTTCAGTACTCACTGCCCTAGGATATTATTGTGAACAAATAGATTAATAAAATGTTTTTAAAAAGAGGTTGGGGATGCAATTTTCAAAGGTGCCTAAAATGATTTAGGTGCCTGGATCTCATTTTCAAAAGTGACTTGGGCACTTACTAGCCATTCAATGAGATTTAGGCTCCAAAAGGTCAGATCTGGCACATAACTCCCATTGAAATCAGTACCTTGAATAATCTGGGTTTAAGTGCCTAAATCACTTCTGAAAAAGGGGCTGAGGCTCCCATATCACTTTAGGTGCTTCTGAAATTTTTACCTTTTGACTTTATAGTCCAGTTCCACCTTCAGTTACACCACTTGCAAATGGTCTAAGGGCATAATTGGGTCTTTACAGCGTAAGAAAGTGAATTGGATTTGTAGTTACACTAAGTAGAATAACATTAATGCTATTTATTTGTATAGCATCCTTCATATCACCGAAAGTACATTTTGTTAAAAAACAGGAAATATTGAACTGTGAAGAAAAATAGCAGGGAAATATTAGGTGGGAAGTGCCATATGCTAAATAAACAGGGTGGGCCAAATTCATCTTAGGTATAATGCTGTTTGTTTCACTGACCTTACACCAGGAATGAATTTGACTCTAGGAGCTCAAACAAAAAACAGAAGCTAAATCTTTAGAGGGAGGGTATCTTAAAAACTAAGCAGGTGTGAAATTTGTGCCTAAGCATTTATAGAAATGATTTACAGTCCCAAAAGTAGAATCACAAAATCACACAGTCCTCCAGCTTTAGTGGTCTGTGAGGGTTTAGTATATTTGCTCAGCACTATTGCTCTTCAGGGGGTTGTGTGAATGTTTCCCACATTGTATTATTATAGTACCCAGTGGACCCAGACAAGATTAGGGCTCTATGTGCTAGTCACTGTACAAATACCTAGTGAGAGACAGTTCCTGCCTCACTGAGTTTATAATTTCAGAGTGGTAGCCATGTTGGTCTGTATCAGCAAAAAGAGCAAGGAGTATTTGTGGCACCTTAGAGACTAACAAATTTATTTGAACATAAGCTTTTGTGAGCTAAAACCCACTTCATTGAATGCATGCAGTGGAAAATACAGTAGGAAGATATATATACACAGAGGACATGAAAAAATGGGTGTTGCCATACTAATTATAACGAGAATAATCAGGTAAGGTGGGCTGTTATCAGCAGGAGAAAAAAAACTTTTGTAGTGGTAATCAGGATGGTCCATTTCCAACAGTTGACAAGAAGGTGTGAGTAACTGCAGGGGGAAAAATTAGCATGGAGAAATAGGTTTTACTTTGTGTAATGACCCATCCACTCCAAGTCTTTATTCAAGCCTAATTTAATGGTGTCTAGTTTGCAAATTAATTCCAATTCTGCAGTTTCTCGTTGTAGTCTGTTTTTGAAGTTTTTTTGTTGGGAGTATTGAGACTTTGAGGGCTGTAGTCAAGTGACCAGGGAGATTGAACTGTTCTCCAACTGGTTTTTAAATGTTATAATTCTTGACGTCTGATTTGTGTCCATTTATTCTTTTGCGTAGAGACTATTCGGATTGGCCAATGTACATGACAGAGGGGCATTGCTGGCACATGATGGCATATATCACATTGGTAGATGTACAGGTGAACGAGCCTCTGATAGTGTGGCTGATGTGATTAGGTCCTATGATGGTGTCCCCTGAATAGATATGTGGACAGAGTTGGCAATGGACTTTGTTGCAAGGATAGGATCCTGGCTTAGTGTTTTTGTTGTGTGGTGTGTGGTTGCTGGTGAGTATTTCCTTCAGGTTGTGGGGCTGTCTGTAAGTGAAGACTGCCCTGTCTCCCAAGATCTGTCAGAGGGAGGGATCATCCTTCAGGATAGGTTGTAGATCCTTGATGATGAGCTGGAGAGGTTTTAGTTGGAGGCCGAAGATGATGGCTAGTGGTGTTCTATTACTTTCTTTGCTGGGCCTGGTCCTGTGGTAGGTGACTTCTGGCTACTGTTCTCACTCTGTCAATCTGTTTCTGCCCTTCAGCAGGTGGGCACTGTAGTTGTAAGAATGCTTGATAGAGATCTTGTAGGTATTTGTTTCTGTCTGAGGGATTGCAGCAAATGCAATTGTATCTTAGAGCTTGGCTGTAGACAATGGATCGTGTGGTGTGGTCTGGATGAAAGCTGGAGGCATGTTAGGAGTAGTACCCAGAGCATCTACAGTGTAGTCCAGTTTTCCACATGGTATTCCACATGGCTTCCATTCCCTGAGTTTGGTTTTGAGGCATTTAGTGTTGAACAAAACCAAAATGTCTAAGCAAAACTCAATTGAAACTGATCTTGTCAAAAAACCCTCCAAGTGAAACCATGAGTGATTTCAGCTGAAAATTCTATATGTTCCCAGTTGGCTTAAAAGTTTTTGTAAATGCAGCAAACCTTTGACAAAAACAGTCTGTAGTTCAAGCTTGAAAAGAAACCACATGTTTCATTTGTTCTGGATTTTATTGCAACCGTCTGCTAAACTCTAGTTTTCAGTATATGGAGCATGTGAGGGGTTAAACTATAACACTCACACTTTTAATCATGAGAAACCTTGAGACCTTTTTCGAAAGGTTGACCTAGCTAGTGTTGCTGTTACTATAGATAGGAATGGGAGGAAGGTTGATTTTTATCTATGTGAAAACAAAAATTGTGCATTCTGGGAAGCAGAAAATTTGTGAGTCTCTCAGGTAAACTCTGAAAGCCCAGAAGTAAGAGCATTGATTACAGCTAACAATAAGGATAATTGTGTGAATAACTCCATGCATAGTGCACTGAGGATTTATGTCTAACATAGAGCACTTGCTGGCCAAACTCTTTTCACTTTCATATTAAACTTTTATTATTGTCTGGGTGCTACACTAGGTTCTGGAAACCTTGAGAATTAATATCCCTTTCAAATCTCTTTCCTCAGAAAAAACACCTTCACTGTCAGAATTCATACCAGGCCATGAAACATAGACAGCTCTGTTTGAACTGCAGGATGTTCCCTTTACAGACAGAGAACAAACTTTAGGATTCCTAATGTTCACTTTATTGGCAGCCTTTAACATAGTGGATCATAAGTTGCTAATAATAGAAATCATAGAAATGTAGGAGTGGAAGGCACCTTGATACATCATCTAGTCTAGTCTCCAGGACTAAGTATTATCTAGATCAGAGATCAGCAACCTTTGACATACTGCCCATCAGGGAAATCCACTGGTGGGCCAGGATGATTTGTTTATCTGCAGCATCTGCAGGTTCAGCCAATCGCAGCTCCCACTGGCCACAGTTCACCATTCCAGGCCAATGGGGGCTGTGGAAAGCGGTGGCCAGCACATCCCTCAGCCTTTAGTCATCTGCCGCCACTGAGAACAGCCTAGCTCCATCCTCTTTGAAACCCCCCTTCAGGTAGTTGAAGGCTGCTATCAAATTCCTCCTCACTCTTTTCTTTTGCAGACTAAATAAGCCCAGTTCCCTCAGCATCTCCTCATAAGTCATGTGCCCCAGCCCTCTAGTCATTTTCATTGCCCTCCACTGGACTCTCTCCAATTTGTTCATATCCTTTCTTTAGTGGGGGGCCCAAAACTGAACACAATACTCCAGATGTGGCCTCACCTACGCTGAATAGAGGGGAATAATCACTTCCCTCAATCTGCTGGCAATGCTCTTACTAATGCAGTCCAATATGCCGTTAGCCTTCTTGGCAACAAGAGCACACTGTTGACTCATATCCAGCTTCTTGTCCACTGTAATCCCCAGGTCCTTTTCTTAACTGCCACTTAGCCAGTCGGTCCCAGCCTGTAGTAGTGCATGGGATTCTTCCATCCTAAGTGCAGGACTCCTTGTTGAACCTCATCAGATTTCTTTTGGCCCAATCCTCCAATTTGTCTAGGTCACTCTGGACACTATCCCTACCCTCCAGCATATCTACCTCTCCCCCCAGCTCAGTGTCATCCACAGATTGCTGAGGATGCAATCCATCTCATCATCCAGATCATTAATGAAGATGTTGAACAAAACTGGTTCCAGGACCGACCCCTGGGGCACTCCGCGTGATAAAGGCTGCCAATTAGACATTGAGCCATTGATCACTACCCATTGAGTCTGATGATCTAGCCAGTTTTCTATCCATCTTATAGTCCATTCATCCAATCCATACTTCTTTAACTTGCAAGCAAGAATAATGAGGGAGACCATAACAAAAACTTTGCTACGGTCAAGGTATATCACATCCACCACTTTTCCCATATCCACAGAGCCAGTTATCTCATCATAGAAGGCAATTAGGTTGGTGAGGTATGATTTGCCCTTGTTGAATCCATGTTGACTGTTCCTGATCACCTTCCTCTCCTCCAAGTGCTTCAAAATGGATTCCTTGAGGACCTGCTCCATGATTTTTCTGGGGACTGAGATGAGGCTGACTGGTCTGTAGTTCCCAGGATTCTCCTCCTTCCCTCTTTAAATATGGGCACTATATTTGCCTTTTTCCAATCGTCCAGGACTTCCCCCAATTGCCAGAAGTTTCTAAAGATAATGGCCAATGGATCTGCAATCACAGCAGCCAACAACCTCAGCACCCTCAGATACATTTCATCTGGCCCCATGGACTTGTGTAAATCCAGCTTTTCTAAATAGTCCTTAACCTGTTCTTTCACCACTGAGGGCTGCTTACCTCCTCCTCATATTGTGCTGGCCAGTGCAGCAATCTGAGAGCGGATCTTGTCTGTGAAGACTGAGGCAAAAAAAGCATTGAGTACTTCAGCTTTTTCCACATCATCTGTCACTAGGTTGCCTCCTCCATTCAGTAAGGGTCCCACATATTCCCTGACCACCCTCTTGTTACTAACGTACCTGTAGAAACCCTTCTTGTTACCCTTCACATCCCTTGCTAGCTGCAACTCCAATTTTGCTTTGGCCTTCCTATTACACCTCTGCATACTCGAGCAATATTTTTTACACCTCCCTAGTCATCTAACCACGTTTCCACTTCTTGTAAGCTTCCTTTTTTGTGTTTAAGTTCACCAAAGATGCTGGAGGGGCTCAGGGCTCGGGCAGAGGGTCAGGGTGTGGGGGGGTGAGGGCTCTGGCTGGGACTGGAGATAAGGTGTTGAGGGTGCTGGAGGGGCTTGGGCAGAGGGTTAGGGTGTGGGGGGGATAAGGGCTCTGGCTGGGACTGGGGATAAGGTGTTTAGGGTGCTGGAGGGGCTCAGGCAGAGGGTTAGGGTGTGGAGGGGATGAGGGCTCTGGCTGGGACTGAGGATATGGTGTTTGGGGTGCTGGAGGGGCTCAGGCAGAGGGTCAGGGTGTGGGGGGTGAGGGCTCTGGCTGGGACTGGGGATAAGGGTGTTTGGGGTGCTGGAGCGGCTCCAGGCTCAGGCGGAGGGTTGATGGTGCAGTGTGGGGTGAAAGCTCTGACTGGGGGGTGTGGGCTCTGGGGTGGGGCAGGGCTGGGAATGAGTTTGGGATGCAGCCAGGCTGCTCCGGATAGGGCCAGAGAGGAAGACTCCCCCCAGCCCTTTCCCTGGCAGCAGCAGTGAGCTCTGGGGGAGGAGCCCCCCTTTCCTGCCCCCCAGCAGCACACTCACCCAACACACTGTCACTGCATGTGCTCCTAGGGCCTCTCTCAGGTTAGGAATCTCCCTTGCCTCCCCCATGGGAGTGCTGGGGGTGCTGCATGTGCCTCCTCCCCTGCTGTTGCCCTGAACTGTAGCCTCACTGGGGTGAGGGCGGGGCTGCTTCCTTGCCCAGCAGGGCAGGGTGGTGACTGTGGGCAGGGGGACCCCTGCTGCTGGAGGGTCCCATGGAAATGAAAAGGTCTGAGGGGGAACGGCAGGCTCACAGTCAGTCTTTCCTGACAGTAGTTGGGGGCACTAGGACCCTGCGGTCCGTAGCTGCAGGGACGCAGCATGGAGCTGCTCTACTTTGGGTCCAGCAAGGGTGGGGGGAAGCAAGTCAGGGCGGGGACACTCGGGGTGCGCGGGGGGGGCGGCAGATGGGTGCAGGGGGATCACCTGGGTTATAGATATCTCTGTGCCTGCAGCGGCTTTTTTTTTTTCTCCACCACTTTCTGCGCCCCTGGGCTCTTACCGCCTGAGGCAAGTGCCTCACTCACCTTGCCCTTTTTACGGTACTGCTTTCTGCACGTCGGATTGATTTGTTCCTGCACCCTCTATAAGGCTTCTTTAAAATAAACTCAGCTCTCCTGGACTCCTTTCTCTCTCCCTGGGGATCCTGCCCATCAGTACCCTCAGGGAGTCAAAGTCTGCTTTTCTGAAGTCCAGGGTCTGTATTCTGCTGCTCTCTTTTCTTTCATTTGTCAGGATCCTGAACTCGACCATCTCATGGTCACTGCTGTCCATGTTGCCACTCACTTCTACTTCCCCTACCAATTCTTCCCTGTTTGTGAACAGCAGCTCAAGAGGAGCATGGCCCCTAGGTGGTTCCTCCAGCACTTGCAACAGGAACTTGTCCCCAACTCTCTCCAAAAGCTTCCTGGATTGGGCTTATCGATTCATTGTTTGATTATTTGCTCCATTGTCTTTCCAGGTGCTGAAGTTAATCCAACTAATCTATAGTTCCCTGGGTTGTCCTTATTCGCCTTTTTATAGATAGGTTCTATATTTGCCATTTTCCAGTCCTCCAGGACCTCGCCTGTCCTCCATGAGTTCCAGAACATAATCAATAGTGGTTCAGAGATCTCCTGAGCCAGTTCCTTACGTATTCTAAGATGTATTTAATCAAGCCCTGCTGGTTTGAAGACATCTAACTTGTTTAAGTAATTCTTGTATTTCCCTATTTTATCCTCAGATCCTATCCCATTTATACTGTGTCGGTTGTCCAGTCATGAACAGCCTTTTTGGTGAACACTGAAACAAAAAAAGCCATTTAACACTGGCCACTGCTTTGTTTTCTGTTATTGTCTTTCCCTCCTCATTGAGTAATAGACCTATCCTGTCCTTGGTCTTACTCTTGCTTCTAATATATTTGTAAAATGTTTTCTTTTTACCCTTTTTGGTCCTAGCTAGTGTCAGAGAAAAACAGAGTTCTCACTTTCAGGTTAGGTGCAGCAAGTCAGATACTTTATTTTTCTCTAGCAATTGCATGGAGGGAGAGAGCAAAACAGGTCTCTCCAAGGTAAACAATCACAGCAAGCATTTATACCTTTTGTTACATACAATAATGGGCGACAACTGCATTTTGTTTATACATATGTTAACCTGATATCTTATTTTTCTCCACAATTTAGACTATAGTCTACATTCCATACTTATCTAACACAAGGTCGCAACAACTTCTTACACAGTTCTTTTCCACTTGCCTCACACAATCCTTGCTTTTACAAATCTTGCATTATTAGAGTTACAGCTAGCCTGACTCTTGCTTACATAAGGAAACTGCATGGATTTGAAATCCCTTCAAATCTCTGTCAGTTCTTTTGTTACTTCCACACTAATTTGATCTCACTTTTTGCATTGGCTTTTCTAATTTTGTCCCTACACGCTTGGGTTTTTTTTAATATATTTATCCTTCATAATTTGACCTAGTTTTCACATTTTGTATGACTCCCTTTTGTATGACTCTTCTGGTCGTTGAAGATATCACAGTTGGGTGGTCTCTTACCGTACTTCCCATCTTTCCTATCATTGGGCTAGTTTGCGCTTGTGCCCTTCATAATCTCTCTTTTTAAAAAACTGCCAGACCTCCTGAACTCTTTTTTGCCTTAGCCTTCTTCCCACTGGATCTTACCTACCAAATCTCTGAGTTTGCTCAAGTCTGACTTCTTGAACTGATAAAATCTCATATGACTCTGCATATAAGACCTACTAGAAGTAGATGGAGTATCATTACTTTGGCTTCTATCATTTCAAAGGAATTGTGATTGGTGGCTTCTTATCCCCAAGAACAATCATACATTCTGCAGAAAGCAATCATGCCCAAACTCTATGAGTAGGGTGAGTATGAGGTGCAATATGCTCAAATGATGTCTGTCCCAGTTCATGCTCAAATGCTGTACCTGTATTTTTCCGTAGTGGTTCAGCAAGGCACCCGCTCCCAGGCTTCCAGCTCCTCTGGCCATCACCTTTCTTGGGTGAAGACACAGGCCTCTCTCCTTTATGATGGTATGTTTTTCAGGATGAACAGTTCCTTGTCTTCACTGTGTTATTCCTAGCAAAAGGCAGTCTGCCTAAACAAGCCTGCTTGCTTTCTCTTGAGAGATAAATAACAGTGTAATTGACCTGGTTATAAGTTACCACTCATTTCTTTATAAATGAGCATATTAAGATAGAAGCACTACAGAGAAAGCACAATAAAAACAATAAAAGAACAATATGCATGCTAATAAGCTTACCAGAAATCATCCCTCACCCCCCATCTCCACAGGGCTTCTGGTGGGTGTCAGTCCTTGCAACCCTCCCCAAGGGTGGTGTGTATAAGAGGCTTGGAGAGGCAATGAAGGATGGCAAATGCCGCAGATGCGGTGCAGGTCACCTCCCTTTGGAGGCTTGCCAGCCTGCCGCCTTTGGAGTGCCAGAAGCGAAGATCCCTAGAAGTGGGGAAGGCCCCTCTCCCAGTCAACCTGTTTCCCTGAGACCCCACCCTCGCTCTGCCTTTTTCTGCTAGGCATCCTCACTCAGTGCACATGCCTCTCCACCCTGGAGAGGAGCGAGTGGTGGGCAGGCCTTGCGGGAAGAGATGGACAGGAGCGAGTGGTGGGCTGGCCTTGAGGGAAGAGATGGAGAGGAGTAAGTGGTGGGCAGGCTTCAGGGGAGGAAGCAGAGAGGAGCAAGTGGTCAGAGGACTGGCAGGCTTTGGGGGAGGAGGCAGAGTAGGGGGCAGGAAGAGGTGGAGCAAGAGCAGAGCCTCAGGGACGTGGCCATCATCTAGGTGCCAGGGGGCCCCCACCCTAACCTCTAGGGAACTTCCAGTGCTCGTGTGGAAGCCTCCCCAAATGGAAGACTCATGTGTTGCCTATGACCCTCCCCAGAGGTCCTTTCTGATTGCTGGATCACTACAAAAGGCCTGAGTCAGTTCACCATGTATTTATCCCAATGTCCTTTCCATGTCTGCTGGTTTCTAGAGAATCCAGTTTGAACCCTTTAAGAGACAGTGAAAAGGTAATCAGACAGACAATGGGACCTCCTCCCTAGAACAAAGCTTCAAAGGGCTGATAACCAGAAGAATTACATTAGTATACCCCAGCTGCTAGAGAAGTTACATACAATCTCACAATAACTCATAAACAATTGCATTTTTAATATAGTGGAACCCATAGGTGTTAAACTTTAATTCAACAAAAATTTAATTCAGTAAGGTTTAACCAGGTTATTGAAAGATATTGCCATATCTGTCATCCTTCCATTATGTGGAAGACACCCAGCTTTGCAATTATGTCTGTTCTTGGATGAGGAGCTAGCTAATAGAATCCATATATTCATACCCTCCATAACTCTACTGCATCTCTTTTCAAGAGCTGGCAATCAAGGACCCAGACAAATTCAAAAACATGCACCTGCTTCAGAACCTGGGGAGAGGATTGCTTTTCACCTCCCTAGGGTACACCCCCTCATCTATGTGGTCCATGAGCACAGGGATCATCATAGCAGAAAAAAGGAATCTAGATTCTAGCTATAATCAACTTCCATAAGTGCAGTGCAGAACTCGGTGAATAAAGCAACCAAGTCTTTGTGAATATCCTTGTGAACAAAATCAGCCAATTTGCATTGCTGATATTAGTGACTCTCTCTATTAATTTAGTTCAAATTTTGTTACTAACACCAATGCCTTTATACAGGAGTGTAAGAGAGTTTAAGAAATACCCTCAAATCTCTAGGTAGGCACAGGATAAGGGAGAGGAAAACCTGTGGTGGGTTGATACTCCCTCTCCCATGCAGATATGTACATGTGGAAAAATAGAATTGAGGAATGGATGAAACCTCAGCTTTGTCCCTTCAATACCCCAACCATTGTAGCTTAGTTGGCATGCAAAGGGAAGTAATCTGCCTCTGGTACCAATACCAGATTATTTCCCCCTTGCAGTAAGAGCAAATTCCCTCCCTGGTCTGACCCTTGGGCAGGGTAGCTGTGTGTGGCACCTTATTATGAGCTGAAACTAAATTTTCAAGATTGCCGTCTGAATGGTCCTGAAAAATGGCTGGTTTTTTATTCACAAGACAATTTACAGAAAGGAAAAGCATCACAGATCTAATGCAAATAAATATCCACAGCAGTGTTTGCATGAAAGAGCTCCTGCCAAAAGCTCTTGTGAATTTTTTGCACAGTCAATCTGTCGAACAATTACAAATGTTTGTGTTTCAGAGTGGTAGCCATGTTAGTCTGTATCAGCAAAAAGAATGAGGAATATCTGTGGCACGTTAGAGACTAACAAAGTGGATTTTAGGCCATGAAAACTTATGACCAAATAAAAATGTTTGTTTATAATTTATGTGGAGATACTTCTTGTTTGGGCTATCCTGTCAGGGAACAAAAATGATACCATGTGACCCAAGTAACCAATCATAGGGCATGAAGAGTGAATACTCATAGCAACCAGTTTGCAAACAAATTTAATGTCCTTTGATATACCAGATTTAAAACTAATTTACCTAATGGTCTCTTCTGGCCTTTAACTCTCTGAAATCTATGAAACAAAAAGGGGCTTGTACTGTCTATTCTAGTGAGCTGTGTTGCTCACTTTTGTCATGTTATTGTGAGCCTTATGGTTGCAAAGAAGAACATGACAGCATGACCCAAATACACCCTGAAGGCTCAGAAACCTGAAGACAAATAAAAATCCCCTCTGTCTCAGGATTTGAAAGTCAATTTCATGATTTTGGTGGGCCTGACTCGTGATTTTTGAAAGCTGTTGGCTGGCAACACTGAGTGAGTAGTAAAAAAATTAGTAAAAATCAGGATCTATTCAATTATAAATTGCAAAGAAGATTGAGGACAAAACCTAAAGCATTTACAACAAAGGATTCGAACAGTTCTAGGGAAATGTACTAATTTGCGGTGCAACCACTTTGTTAAATTGCAGCCTGTGTCATCCCACGATTAAATTATTTTATTGGGCTTTTGCATGGTTTTTGAGTGTTGAGGTAATTTTATTGCCAAAAATTTAGTTAATTTATTACTGGACTGACAGTCTTAAGGATTGGAGTCCTCTATTCATCCACAGACGCCAGAAGGGCAGGCTCTCTCATGCAGCCCTTCAATGTACTTGTTTAGGGTCCATCTCTTGTAGTAAAAAAGGAATTCAGTTTCCATGCTCCATTCAATCCTTGACCCTTCATATGAGTCTGCCAAGAATGACACTTAGCGTCAATTATAATGCTGTGTGTTGTGACTTGGATACAGTTCCTTTGGGAACTAGATTTCAATCAACACATTACACATAGACAATTGAGCTGAGCAGATTAGATGGCAGTGAAATTTTAGCCACTAAACATGACTTTGGCTAGGTTTGAACTTTTAACTCAGACGTGAATGGCTCTATATTTCCACTGCAATTGTTCCTATTTCCTGATCCTATAGCTAGTTTAAATCATAGTGGTTGGGTTCTTTTGAAGATCTATGTATGGGTGTTGTTTTTCAGGCCATTGTAGTTCTGTTAATCTAACAAGCCAAACAGAACTTCTACTGGGAGCAAACAGGCAAACAAACTACAAAGATTTAAAAGGTCACATATTTTAAAATAAATTCCATAATGCTTTCATCCAAAATATTTTTATTACAATCACTATAATGAAAGACAATAATGCTTTATCTGTGCATATTTTGCATCATCTGTTGCAGAATTATTACTGGGTTTTATTTGAGTTAGCCAGAATTGAGTTTTAGATACCACATAAACCATCAGTAATCCACTAGGCATATTTATCAATAGGCAGAAAGTATTTACAGTCTAGTATATACCAGCCCAGGATATCAAATTTATTGTTAAAATCACAGATGTGAGTATGGTGTTTTTCTAAATGCCATATATTTTTGGAGGTGCAAATTCCCTTGTACACGGAAAAAACACATCTGCAGTTGGAAAGATTAAAAGAACAAAAAGCCAGTGGAGAAGCCCTTGCCAACATTAAGAGTATTAGGGCAGCACAGGAGAGAGTCAGTAAATCTGGAAAAACACTTTGGAGGGATGGGGAGATTAGTGTAGTATCCAAATAGGCCAGGAGGAGCAGTTCCAGAAATAACTTCTCTCTGCCACCTGTAGGAAGGGCTGGATTAAGCATTAGACTCAATAGCTTTGTGTCTAGATCCCTCAGGCTGGGGAGTTTTTGATCTGTGCGATCGTATAAGTGCGTGAGTCCACAACTGAGACAAAAAGCCAAATGATAGCACTGTCCTGACCCAAGGAAGGAGGGGGAAGGAGTTCCCACTGCCCCTTCCTACACAGTGGAAGTGTCTCAGCTAAAGTGATACCTTTGGGAAATGGCACACCACCTGCTCCTGATCTTCCTCTGGGTCAAGGCTGGGAAGAAGAGGTATCCCACCTCATTGTTCTTGGTCTTGTGGCAGGCTCACTTTTCCCTTCTTCCTGGCTTGATGTTCCTGGTCTTTGGGAAAGCCAGGGAAGCTAGTGGTTTTCACCACTCATCGGGGCCTCCTTTTTTCTGGGCTGTCACTGCAGCCCAAACAGTGGGTCTGGGATCAAGAAGGGCTCAGTCTTCAGTGGCTGCTCCTGGATACCCTGGTCCACTACAACTTTTCATCTTTAAGTGTCCCAGGGTGGGAGACAGCTCTGACTCATCATACTTCTAGCTCTTTGGGTGACGCAAGAACTATTGAAATTGCTGGGGTCCCGGAGGAAGGATGGGAGTCTCCAGGGATGGAGACACTGCTCCAAATCCAAGCACTCTGTATGGAGTGGGACCTTCATCTCTCCCTCCCATTTGAGCAGACAGTTCAGTTGGGGGACCCTCACCTTTCACCATCAGAGAAATCTGATGAACAGTGAATAATAAACATGCTCTCATTTGGGGTACTGATATCTTTGTTTCTGTGTGGATATACATATTCATATGAAGAAGAGCCACCTTTCATACATTTATGTGAACAAAAGATTCTTTTGTTTACTTTTTTATAAACATAGAATTTGAACAAAAGCTCTTTTGCAGTCCTCAGCAAGCTCTAGATGCAGCTCAGGACTTACTTAACTAAGAAAGTTTTACAATACTTTTAAGGCAACCTTTTTTTGAAACTAAATTGGTTTAACTGAAAACTCGTAAGGTCTGATTCTGATCTCATTTAAACAAGTTTTAAGCAACTTCACTGGAGTTATTCCAAATTCAAATTAGTGTATGTGAAAGCAGAATCAGGGCCACAGTCTGTGTCTGTTCCACTGGGGGAAAAAGTAATTCTAAAACATTTTGTAAGACATCTCAAATGTTTGTAAAAGTGAGAAATGTGTACAAATATCCAACCCTGTCTAAAGTTTCCCTTCTATACTGTGTCTAAAAAAAAAATGTGCAAACAAATCAACTGCATTTCCCCCCCTAAATGCTAGATGCCTCATATTTGCAATTTTAATGGAAACATAGAAGCAAGTATATGATATTGTGTAATAGGAAAATCCCTGTGGCTTTTTAATCTGAGCTTCCTGGGAGAGGTTTGTAAAGGTTTATTATGTTTAATGGACATTTGAGTAATAAAGTTGTTTTAATAGTAGTTTTAGCAACTGCTGAAAGAGCTGTGGGAGATGTGCAATGAAAGTGTTGTGTGCAGCAACTCTGTCAATCCTGACCATTCCCCTAGTCAGTTTAAGAAAGGAAGTTTTTGCTTCTGGCTCTGAGGAGCAGGGAGCCAGACATACTGGTACCCCTGAGAAAGGAGACTGCAAGTAGCTGGAGATTTGTGCACCAGATACTGGGGTATCAAGTATCAGATATATAGATGAAGTTCTTTAGTTTCAAGGAAACACCACGTAAATAAACGGAAAGCAAAGGGGAGAGCACCCTATTGTATGTTCAGAGATTCTAATATTATTACCGGTGACCTGTGGTGAGCACAGGAAACACAAAGCACTGTCTAGCCCAGATGGAGACGAAATATTAAATTCTCCTCATTACGATCAAGGTGTGGAATACATTAAGTCCTTGAGGAAACAGTCCTAAGTGTATTCATTGTAATGGATACTGTAAACCTTAATGTTTCATTCCTGGATTCTACTCAACCTCTGGTTTGTTTTTGTTTTTCTCTAAAAAGAAAGATAGAATCATAGTTAGGAGAACTTTGCCCATGGTCAGTTGACCAGAAGTGGATTTAACATGTGCTCAGGTCATTTAATATGCAATGACAATGATGCATGTATCTGAGGGAAAGTGGATACACTGCTTATATTGCTCCCTCTGTTGGATCATAGGGAGGACCACGGACATCATACCTCCAAAGTGTACTTTTAGAATGAAATGCATTTTTAATTCATTATTCTCAGAGCTATCTTTGTGCTTCAGACAACAGTCACCATTTCTTTCTTTTTCCCTTACGCACATACAGAGTTAGGGAGCTAGGATCTCTACCAATGGAAATAACCAAGAACTCCTTTAGCTGGCAGTAGCATTAGTCCCTTATTAAACTCTCTTTGAGTAGCCACAAGATGGAAATATTGCTCACACGCTTGTAAACATAATGACAGTATATTACAGCACAATTCATGGCCAAGGGGATGAAAGCAGGTGTGGAGAGAACGCTGGAAGGGATAGTGAAAAAGAGTCAGTCATAGTAAAAACTATCATAGGGAAATAGCTGACAGCTCACTTTGCTCCAGACAACATACAGAAGATGTAGGGTTTGTACAGTGATAGTCCAAGGTGGAACCTCAAATCCAAACACCATCACATTTTGGAAACCCAGGTGTAAAATCTGTGATTCTCCAAAGTGAGTTAAACCAAAAAAATCAAAATGACTGAAATCAAATGATTTTGGGGCTCAGGTGACAAAGCTGGTGTGGGAAGTGCTTTCAAAATCCAACAACTCAAAGCTGAATTTTGTGGCTTGGACCCATCTCTGATTTGCTGCCATATTTTCAAAGGGATGGGGAATCAGTGAGGTGCAAGGAGACAGGCAGTTAGCATAGTGATAGCAAACTTCAACAGAGGAGGAGGAATGCGATATTGAGAGAAGCCTGGGAGTGCTGGGAGCAGTGGAGTGTGAGGAAGTGTGGCAGGCATTAGAGTTGGAAAAATCATAATAGATTATCTTCTCCATCTCTTTGCAAGTTCAGAACTGTTACAATTCTATCACTGATACCATTGGCAAGGAAAGTTCTGCACTGTTTGTTCCAAATACATTTTTTACCCTTTATTTTGTAGATTCTCTCTCCTTAGCTGCAGAATGGGACAAGATCACTTCTGTCAAGAAATCACTGGCTTTCCTCAGTTTATGGAGTCTGCGGGAAATCATGGAGAGCAAGAAGGTTTATGTCTAGAATGATAGTGTATGTTATGCTGTTTTTCCACTGCTTGGTTTGGAACCACATAACCTTTCTCTGTACATCTAAATGGATGCTACGGAGTGATACTTGAGGTGTATCGGAGCAGTGCCACGATTTTTCACACATTTCCAGTCAGCTGCACCTCCAGCCCAAAAAAAGGTATCACAGCTCTTTCTACAGCCTGTCAATATCTATCCCAGTGTCATTCTTAAAAGCAGAACAGAGATTTGAAACTGGCCTCAATGCCAGTCTCAAGCCAACACCTTGATCATCAGGCTTTCTCTGGCTGGGCCAATGAATATTTAATGATTGATACAAACGGGAACACTTTCAACAGGAGTGACTGAGAGATACAGTGAGACTGACTCAATAGCCCTATGTAAGCACAATCAAGTGACAGCTTAACCTTCTTGTGGATAAATTATATAAAATGAGCTTCTTTAGTCTCATTATTAAGCATGTTTTCCAGAGCTTGAATCATTCCTGCAGCTTTTCCTCCTCCTGCTCCATCCAACACATGCCCTATGATGGCAAATACCAAAAGCAAGATGGATTGGCGCACCCTGTTTTTCTGGTTATTTGTTTTATAGATATTTTTTTAGAGAGAGACAGAATATAACAGGTATCTTAGTGAACTAGCAACATCAATTCTAATATACTGAGTAGGGTTGTGGCACAACAAAAGTAGAAACCGTCTCTAGGGAATTCATCCCAAGTTATAAAATATGATCAATGCCTGCCAGGACAGGGCTTTGAGAGTTTAAATAACGTTGTGTGGACACTATTGTAATCTCTTTGGGACAGGGTCCATATTTTTATACCACGTTTGTTCAGCACTGAGCCCAATATGGTCTTGATCTTTGACAGGCTGTCCTAGGCACTACCACCAAACGAATAATTATTATTAATAATAATTAATAAAGCATAAACTTCAATAAAACTCACTATATGTAGCCCTTACACCAAGTATTGCTTCTTCCCAATAACCTAGAACATTGGAGGTATATCAAACTTAAGGAAAAAAATCTTTGAAGGCAATTTGTTTTGGAGACTAATCAGCCCCCATAGGGACTTCTGTGTTACCCCTATTCAGGCTAGGTAAGATAAGGAGAAAAACTCTGCCATACTCATTCCCCCACAGAGCTGAACTATACACTAGGGAAGCTTGGAGGGAGGAGCTCAGGTTGCAGAAGGGAAAAGTTTGAAGAGGGCATCAGAAATCTCTGAGCACATGAACACGTGGCTAAAATAATCCCAACTATACATACAATATGATGGGGGCTAATTTAGCTACAATGAGTCAGGAAAAAGCTTCGTAGATTCATAGACTCATAGACTCATAGATCTTGGAGTCATCATGGATAGTTCTCTGAAGATGTCCATGCAGTGAGCAGAGACGGTCAAAAAAGCAAACAGGATGTTAGGAATCATTAAAAAGGGGATAGAGAATAAGACTGAGAATATATTATTGCCCTTATATAAATCCATGGTACGCCCACATCTCGAATACTGTGTACAGATGTGGTCTCCTCACCTCAAAAAAGATATTCTAGCACTAGAAAAGGTTCAGAAAAGGGCAACTAAAATGATTAGGGGTTTGGAGAGGGTCCCATATGAGGAAAGATTAAAGAGGCTAGGCCTCTTCAGCTTGGAAAAGAGGAGACTAAGGGGGGATATGATAGAGGTATATAAAATCATGAGTGATGTGGAGAAAGTGGATAAGGAAAAGTTATTTTCTTATTCCCATAATGGAAGAACTAGGGGTCACCAAATGAAATTAATAGGTAGCAGGTTTAAAACAAATAAAAGGAAGTTCTTCTTCACACAGCGCACAGTCAACTTGTGGAACTCCTTACCTGAGGAGGTTGTGAAGGCTGGGACTATAACAATGTTTAAAAGGGAACTGGATAAATTCATGGTGGCTAAGTTCATAAATGGCTATTAGCCAGGATGGGTAAGGAATGGTATCCCTAGCTTCTGTTCATCAGAAGATGGAGACAGATGGCAGGAGAGAGATCACTTGATGATCACTGCCTGTTAGGTTCACTCCCTCTGGGGCACCTGGCATTGGTCACTGTCGGTAGACAGATACTGGGCTAGATGGACCTTTGGTCTGACTTGGTACGGCCGTTCTTATGTTCTAGAATACTAAACACAGTTGCAGCATCTCTATAAGCAGTTCTTTTAATAAAGAGCCAGTTCAGTTTTGCTTTTAGAAATATGGAGTCCTCATGTTATTATCCAGCACATAATAAATGAAAAAGTTTGCTGTTGGAGCAGTGCAGCTGTGCCCACAGAGAGCTTCTGACCAAGCCACAGCTGACTCCTCTCTGTATTACAGTAGTACTTAGGGTACCAGTCAGGACTGGGTTCCCAGCGCACTAGCTCCTTTACAAACAGACAGCAGTACCTTCACTGAAAAGCTCACAATCAAATTTAGGATAATGTGCAACAGTGAGAAAAGCTGTATGTTGTAACAAATCCACACCAGCCAAGACTTTATTTTTGTCATTAAAGTGTGCATTATAGCTACTCATAGCTTCCTGAAAGCAGATGGGATAGGCTCCAGATCCTCCTGCTGCTAGACCAGACCCCAACAGCTATAGCTAATATTGGAGAATCACTGTTAGCTGTTATCAGTATAGGACCTATGACACATAGACGAACAGTTCTGATTCCATGTAGTAGGGGACAATAGAGCATACATTCATTTACTCATTCATTAGGATATACTTGGGTTTACTGAATTTAGCATAATTTTAATTTAAACACCAAATATATTGCTTACTCCAGAAGGGAGCTTGAGCTCCGAAATGATTAGGTAGCATTGGATTATGGTAGAAGTTCCTGCCCATCATCTTTCCAGCACCAGCCTATGGATGATCCAAGAGCATTTAAAGACAAAGAGGTTGGAATCATTTTGTTTTACTACCTCAGTTAATGCAAGTTGGAAATCAGCAGAAGGTAGATGAGAGGTTATGCCCCAGATCACAGCCATGCACTGGGATAATAAACAACAGTTAATGCTGCTTGATTTTATGAATGGCCCAAAACACTCCCTACCTCCTGTTTTTGCCATTCCCTATACTTTTCTACTTAAAGCGCAAGTCAAAACTGACAGGGGCCTAATTAGATTCCCATATTACCTATTGATCTTTTACAGGGCAATCAAATTGTTTATTTGTTGAACCTGACAGAAGGATTGTCTTTATTCAAATATTTTTGAAGACTAAGTGCTCCAGTTTCAAACTGTAGTCCTTGGTGAATGTGGAGATTATGTGATGTGGGGAGGTGAGGGTGAGTCATGATTTAGATCACCAAAGCTTTTAGTAGGAGATAACAAAAAGGATCTCCTCTATCATTCTCTCTTTCTGCCACATGCTCATGTGTGTGTGTGCATGCAAACACTCTCTCTCACTCTCTCTAATTTCTCTTGTTAGTTATGTCTCAGAGACCATTCTCCAAATCCCCTGGTCTCTGTGCAGTATGAATTCTCATGCTCCAATCTAGCAGTGTCTAGTATAACTGGCACCATATTTTCCTAATGCGTTAGCAAAAACCCTTAACTCCAATACACAAATGTGGTGGTCTTGGGAGTGGTTTGTAGCTAGAATCATGAGGATCTAGCCTGGAGGCTTTTTACTCATGGCACTTAATAAAATCTAGTGCTCTGGTTTGAGATGCTCCAGGAAGATGATGTAAAAATCCAGAAGACGAGGAACTAAAAAAAGTAATTGGAAACCTTGTTTTGCCTGTTCTGGGGACTAATTGCTGTTGGTTCTCAGGCTGGCTGCAGAAAGTGCCAAGGAAGAGTAGATTTCAGTTAGCATATATTACAATCACCTCCATTCAGATACTTAGTGGGGGGATTCCCCTTTATGCTGTTGAAATCTGAAAATTCTGCTAGCACTAACCTGGGATTTGGGAGACCTTGGCTCTATCACAGACTCCCTGTGTGAGCTTGCACAAGTCACCAAAAGCTGAATGCTCCAAAGAAATTAGGTATTTGGATGCTCAGCATCACAAGCAGAGATAGGCACCTCCTGTAGCCTGGACTTGTGAGAGGGGCAGAGTTTAGCACATACCTATCTCGCCAGCATATCTGATTGGCCATCACTATGACTCTTAAAGCTTGAGTTATTCACCTCTGTGCCTATACAATGAATGGGGAGATACAACTGCCTTGGCCTGCAATTCACAAAAGACACTATGCTAGATGGCTAGGGAGCTGCCTAAGGTAGCCAATGAGAGATACCAAATGAGAGGGGTAGGTGCTAAGCCATGCCCCTCTCACAGAGATAGGCACCTAAATCCAAGCTGCAAGGAGGTACCTATTTCTGCTTGTGATTCTGAAGCTAGGAACCCTCTTTGGAGATAGGCTTAAGGAGGGAAGGGATATGAACTGGGATTTGCCACCTCTCAGGAGGATGCTCTAACCACCTGACTATGGGATATTCTGATGTGGGCCTCCTTCAGTCACTCCAGTTGAAGCTGTTGCACTCTGGATAAACAAAGAGTGACTGGAGCAGGGGGAATGGATACTGGGTGTCCAATATGCTGGGTGAGTGCACCAACCATCAGGCTATAGAATCATTCCCACGCTTTGTGTGCTTTCTCACTCTCTGACCCAAATGACTCTTTAAGTCTTGAACTGAGGGTCTCCCACATTAGGTGAGAACCTAACCATCGGCCTAAAAGTTCTGAAGGAGTTATGGCTCATCCTCTCCCCTTCCTTATTTTGTGTGGAGTTGGGTGGCCCAAGTATGCCTGTTGGATTGGACCCTACATGCAACTTAGGTGGCCAAACATCTATATTCCCTGGGTTCATGGATCGCTCTGGGGCTTAGGTGGGAGATAGATGACCAGATGCCTACAGTGAAGCTGCAGCAAGTATGCCCAGAGGCAGGAACGTAGGTGCCTGGATAACTTTACTGAAAAAACTTAGGCACCAAGTGAGTTTAGGCACCAGCAGGATTTAGCAGTGGAATTTGTGCACTGTGATAGAGCCAAAACTGGGTGTTAGGTTCCTAAAAGAGGGAGTTAGTCTCTCTGTTCCTCAGTTCCCATGTGTAAAATGGGGATAATAGCATTTTCCTATCTCAGGGACTTTTTGAGGATCAATACATGAAAGATTGTGAGGTGCCCATTTTCTACAGTGAAGGGTGGGGGGTTATAATTACCTTATAGAGTGTAAAACTGGACAGAATCAGAAAATCTCAACTATTTATCATAGGCCATATACTGCAATGGAGATTCTCGTTTACTTTTAGTGTCTGGGGAGCTGTGTTCAAAGATCTGACTTCTATCCATGCCAAGAAGTCCTGAAACCCTAGTGAGCAGAATGTTGAAATTGTGACTTCCTAGGTAGCTAGCCACAGATCTGTTACAATATTTAACTACTCCACCTCACTGGAGTAGGTTAGTTTATGAATATTTGTGAAATGCTTTGAAATCCTTAGAAGAAATGGGAATATTTTCAAAGCTGTGAATGAAGAATCTGCTGTAATGCAGTAATAGTTCATCAGAATCATGTGGCAAAATCATAGGGCATACTTTTAAAATGCATGGCAGGAATGTAAAAATGGTGACCTACAAAGGTACACACCAAAATCTGTTATATTCAGTTTACAGCCTGCAAAACTGGGACTATAAATCCCATAGTTCCGAGCTCTAAACGTTGCACTGATCTGTGCTCTTGTTCCCTTTGCTTTCTTGTTCCTATTTCCTCTAATCTTATTATCCTAGCAGCCACATTAAATACTTCTTTAGTAATAAAAATTAGCTAAGAGCAAGATTGTGATCTGCCTTTATAGCAGGACATAGGAATGTAGGATACCTTCTTTGCAGGCAGTTTGACCAACAATCATAACTGAATTGTGAGTCTTGTGATATTTGGTATTTTTCATAAAGCTCCAGTTTCTGGAATCATGTGATTACATGCAAATCTCAGCTTTCATTTAAAACATGTTTCTAAACCACAGGAGTGTGGAGAAAAGCTTGAAAATGTGAAACCTAACAATCTCCAAACCCAGGAAAGAGAGACATTATTTTGTAACATCTCACAATATTTTAAGCCAATCTCATGAATCTGGGGCCTGACTCTTGGTTTTTGAAGGTTTGGAGTTGGCAATACTGTTCAGGTTACAGTGAGCAGGGATGTGAGAAAGCAGCCTCTCGAACACTACTACTCCCTCCCAGATAGGAGTGGGGAATGGGTGAAGCCTTGGCTCAGTCCCTGCAACATGTGGGCCAGCAAATCTGAGATGGTGCAGACGAAGATGTAATCTGGTACTGGTATGGCACAGTGTCAAATTGTTATAGATTATTTCCTCTCTGAGGCAAGCCACAATACCCTCCCTGGAATGCTCCTGTGGCAGCATAACTACATGCTGCCGCTTTAGCAGGGCAGATTGTAAAATTATAATCTAGACCTAAAATCCTCTACCAGGTGGATTCATTTGGACTTTCTTTAGATCAGCCCTCTCTAATCAGTAGACATGTACAAGCCCAAAGAATCTTGCTGAGCACTCACATGCATGACAGCCTTAAGGAAACAAGGAGGTAGGAATGAAGGCTGATTCAGAGACCTGTACGTTTATTCAGAGCGAATTGATTTTTATTTAAAAGGAAAATGATTATGTTTAAACAATTACATATTTGTCTACTTAATAATGACCAGAGTTGAAGGGCTAAAGATGCCTTTGAAGTTCAATTGATAAATTGTCTCCAGATTCTGAAAAACAATCATAATTCAGCTGGCTAGCTGTATATTTAAATTCAGTTTGAGACAATCAGAAAATTGTAGCCATCTGCAGAATTCTGCATCTTGGTGTGTGCGTGTGTGCGGGCGCGCGTGTGTGCATTAGATAAGCTAAGAGCCTGAAAGATGAATGCCCTAATGCAGGTTTATATGATATGAGAACAATTCAGACTCTGAACAGTACAAACTTAAATGCTGATTCCTGGTATGTTACCCAAACATTGCCAAGATATAAGATCTGTCCCCAGTGAAGGCTGATTATTATGCTGTCCTTTCATTCATCTACATGGAATATATTAGACTACTACAAAATTCACTAGTTAGAGTGTGTCAGGAGGGTTTTGAGATATCTAAAAAAAGAAGCTATGTTTCTATTTATATTATCAGGCCTTTTTTTCTTAAATGAAAACAGCATGCATCAAAAACCTGCACTGTACTTCAAATCTGCTTCAGCTTGTACCAGCTATTGCGGCTGCTGAGAACTGCGTAGTATTATACACATGGGCATTGTCATGGATTTTTAAATCCATTTTGTGGTGAGATCTCTTTCTCTTCCGAACAATGCAATCACTGTCTACTCCTGTACAATGAAAGATATGATCTGTTTTTCACACATTTTTGTCTTCCTCTTTCAAAGTGAAAATATACTTTGGTAAAATTGGAAAGCACGTCACATCAGACATAATTTAGGGACTGTAATTCATAACTCACCAGTTTAGTCACCAGTAAGCAAAGGCTGCGTCAGTAAGATGATCTGTGGGCCCTGCCTGGGCTCAGAAACAAGTTTAAAATAACAGAAAATGCAATAGTAAATTTTTATCAAAAAATTAACGAGGTGGGGAGGATGGGGGAATAATATCTGCAGACAGTCTTTTTCTAAAGAAAAAATCTGCCTGTTCCTGCTTACGCCCCCTGGTGGTCACACACTATATAAAGGCAGTATAATTTTTCCTTGGATGCATTTATCCTGCAGTTTCTCTGTATCTAAGAAATTACTCAGAAAGATTCGGGCAGGGACAATATTTGCTGTGTAATTTGACAGCTTCCCAAAAGAACACCACCACAACTAAGAGGAGTTTCTCCATCTACCCACCTAGATATTCAGTTAGAGACTGTTCGTAGGACTACCTCCAATAGCTCCATTTGGTAACTTCTCATAATACTACATTCTCCTTAGCTATCACACCACATTACCTGAGACAAATCTTAAGTCTCAATCACAGCAATGGATTTTATAATAGCAACAATACTTTGCTCCAGCCTACACTCAGATTTGCCAATCCCCTTCTTCTCCCTAACAACAGTCCCTATTGTGACTACCAGGAATTGATGATCTCATGCTAGAAGATGCCTTACATTGTCATTTGCCAAAAAGTGGAGCAAAGCCATCTCACAAGTCAAGCATGTTTGCATTAGGGTCTCAGAGTACTTAGCGAAGTGTCATGCTGCAGAAAAATCCTGACCTTACCTTCTCCACCATCATATCCTAGCCAGAAAACAAAAATGCTCACACAAAAACATTACCAAATTCTTCAAAAATTACCCAAGACAAAAACCCAACAGCATGAAAAAGAAACACTTTTCAAGGTGATGTAACACCAAATGGATTTGTAATGATCTCTACCTCTTCTTCTCACCATGAGTAATCAGAAAGATTTCGTTTGACAGCTTCAACATCACACCACAAACCACTACTACTTGTGCTACAAAAGTAATTGAGTTCACTGGTAGGAATAGTAATCTGTTATCCTCAACCAGACAAGCGTCTAGATGCAATATACATTGTGACAGCATGATGTACACTCTAATAGCCATGGGTTACACAGTGCTGTTACTTTGGTCGATAAGATGATCACTAAGAAAAGTGTAGTGACTGAGTTAGTAGATAGTTTGGTGACCAGGTCTTAAAGGAAGCAACAATATTCCCTCATATGGTATTTTCAAGGCAACAGCTGAAGCAATGGCTGCTTGAATGAATACAATATCAATGGACAATTCCTAAATTCTCTTGTAGGGGAATTTAACCCTATTTCTGATCTGGAGCATCCTACTTGTAGCATACCCTCCATTTCATCTGGATGACCTTGTAAACTGGAGTAATAGTAATAGGATGAAATTTAATAGTGAAAAGTGCAAAGTCATGCATTTAGGGATTAATAACAAGAATTTTTGTTATAAGCTGCAGTTGAACTCATCAGTTGGAAGTAACAGAGGAGGAGAAGGACCTTGGAGTATTGGTTGATCACAGGATGAGCATGAGCCACCAATGTGATATGGCCATGAAAAAAGCTAATGTGGTCTTGGGATGCATCAGGAGAGGTATTTCCAGTAGAGATAAGGAGATGTTAGTACTGTTATACAAGGAACTGGTAAGACCTCATCTGGAATACTGTGTGCAGTTCTGGTCTCCCATGTTTAAGAAGAATGAATTCAAACTGGGACAGGTACAGAGAAGGGCTACTAGGATGATCCATGGAATGGAAAACCTGTCTTATGAAAGGAGACTCAAAGAGCTCGGCTTGTTCAGCCTAACCAAAAGAAGACTGACGGGAGATATGCTTGCTCTCTATAAATATATAAGAGGGATAAATACCAGGGAGGGAGAGGAATAATTTAAGCTCAGTACCAATGTTGATACAAGAACAAATAGATATAAACTGGCCATCAGGAAGTTTAGACTTGAAATTAGATGAAGTGAAGTTCTGGAACAGTTTTCCAAAGGGGAGGAGGTGGGGCAAAGGACATATATGGCTTCAAAAGTGCTTGATAAGTTTATGGATGTTGTGGATACCCTAATTTTGGCAATTAATTGATCTTTGAACTATTAGCAGTAAATATGCCCAATGGCCCTGTGATGGGTGTTAGATGGAGTGGGATCTGAGTTACTACAGAGAATTCTTTCCTGGGTGTCTGGCTGGGGAGTCTTGCCCACATGCTCAGGGTTTATCTATCGCCATGTCATAGGTATAATCCTCCATCTGAACCTAGAGTTCAAATATGGGTACAGCCATGAGAATCCCTAAGCTTAATTACAGCTTAGATCCTGTAGCGCTGCCACCAGTCAGGACTCTTGAGTGCCCAATGAAACTCTGGTCTCCCAAAAACCTTCCTGGGGACCCAAGACTCAGATTCCTTGAGTCTCACAACAAAAGGGAAATAACCCACTTCCCTTCCCCCCTCTTTACCTCCTCCCAGATCGTTCCTGCCTGGGTACACCAGGAGATACTGTGCTTCAACTATTGAAACACAATACAGAGAGATCAGGTTTCTCTCTCCCACCCCTTCTCCCGGAGAGAGGAGATAAACACAAGAGAGAAAGTTTTCCCTTCCCTCTGTCTTCTTCCTCCCACCAATTCCCTGGTGAGTACACACTCAATCCCCTTGAGCCTTACCTAGGAAAAAATTAAACAAGTCTTAAAAAGCAACACTTTTAATAAAAAAGAAGAAAAACATATAAAATTGTCTCTGTAATCAAGATGAAATATTACAAGGTCTTTACCTTATAACCAATGGATAAACAGCCTATCCAGGAAAAATACACAATTTAAATATACTTCCAGCAAACTACACCTAAAAACCACCAGCCAGATACACAGTTGCAAATACAGCAAAACATTAAAAAGACTATAACCGCCTTTACTTATCACTATTCGAATAGATACAGAGACTGTAGCAGGGAGTTGGCAGAAACCTGGTTTCACCTCTAAATACTGTCCAGGACCCAGAGAGAACAAAACCAAACCCAAAAACCACAAACAAAGGCTTCCCTCCCTTTGAGATTTGAAAGTATCTTGTTTCCTGATTGGTCCCCTGGTCAGGTGTTTGGTTCCCTGTTTGTTAACCCTTTACAGGTAAAAGAGACATTAACCCTTAGCTATTTGTTTGTGACACGCCATATTTGAGGTTGGGAAGGAATTTTCCTTTAGGGCAGATTGGCAGAGGCCCTGGGGGGTTTTCACCTTCCTCTGCAGCGTGGGCCACAGGTCACTTGCTGGAGGATACTATGCACCTTGAAGTCTTTAAACCACAATTTGAGGACTTCAGTGGTTCAGACATAGGTTAGGGGGTTGTTGCGGGAGTGGGTGGGTGAGATTCTGGGGCCTGCGTTGTTCAGGTCAGACTAGACAATCATAATGGTCCCTTCTGACCTTAAAGTCTATGAGTCTATGACTCTTTTCAATTATTACCTGAATACCTAACTCCCCACCCCAACTCCTTCCTTATACATTGTAAGTATCCACTATGGGCCTGATCCAGCTCCCACTGAGTGACCTAAAACCAGGTGGGATAATTCCCGTGAGTAGAACATTAAAATTGGTTGTTATAACCATTTAGGAAGGGTCAAATATGCAAAAGGGGAGAGGGAGTACAACTCTATGTAAAAAATGACATTGTCTATTTACGAGTCACTCATAACTTGGAAGAAAATGATTTTGAATGCTTATGGATCAATGTCATAACAGAACAGAAGGTGGGGTATTAGTTGATGTCTGCAGACCACTAAATCACACAAGGGAACAGGATGACCAGGTACTTATACACTTATCTATAATGTGTAATACAAAAGCTGTTTCATCATGGGGAACTTCAATCTGAGTAACATACTCTGGAGGCTTCATGCTGCCAGTACTAAAACATCCTTGGAATTTCTAAATATTAAAAATGAGAGTTTTCTAACTCAAAAAGTATTAACCCTCTCACAGACCCACAGAATCGGTGCTATGCCCCCAGCTTTGGTATAGTCTCTTGGAGGAACCAAGCTGTGCCAAGCTCCCAGTGGGTTTCACTTGTCCTTCAGGGTAGGCCAAACTTCCTCACTGCCTCTGGGCTTAAGCACCCTGTTTCACACTGTGAGCTCTGTTCAATTAGTCCAACTCAGACAGGCTCCTAGTAGAGACTTGTAGGCTCTCCAGGGATTAAGGCTCCTTATCCAGTATTTTCAGTGATATTCAAGCAGCATTTCAGAACCATTGGGTTTGTTGGTCAAATTGAACACAGCATAGGAAATCCTTAGGTTAGCACAGATAAATACAGGTTAAGTCAGCCAAGAGCCCCAGCCAAGCTGAACTGACCTCCATTTTCAGGCTCTCTGTCTGACTTCTTGTCATTTCCCAGGTGAGAGAGCTCCCAGCTTTCTCCAGAAGTCAACACTTATGTCCCACCTCACATCTTCTAGCCTTTTATTCTTGAGCTGGGGTCTCTGTTCAGCTTCCTGCTGAGAATGTTGTTCATTGAAGATTGCATTGTTTCTCAAGACCCCTTGTTGATCTGGGTCAGTTTCAGCCAGTTCCTTAATGATTTTGCTCATTTTACCCAGACAAGGAGGTGACACACACACACCCCTATGTCTCCCCTGGCCTTCCCTCACAGACAACTTAGTCCTTCCCCCCACAATTGGGTAGCCATGCAGCATATAGAGGAAACTGAGGCATACATAGGATTTATTAAAAAAAAATTACAAGAATTCCCCCTTTGTCACATATCCAGCATGGGGGAATTCTATATTATACCTTGTCTTGATAGATAAAGATGAACTGATCACAGAACTAAAAATTACTGATAACTGAGGTACAAATGATCATGACTTGATCACATGTGCAAACAGAATAAAGTCCAGAGAAGTGATAGTTACTCACAAACACACAGTTGGTGCTTTCAAAGGGCCAGTTTTACAAAGCTGAAAACAATATTGAGACAAATCAGGTGGAAGGAAGAATGTAATCAAAAATGGGAATAGCAGCAGAGAATCCTGTGGCACCTTATAGACTAACAGACGTTTTGGATCATGAGCTTTCGTGGGTGAATACCCACTTCGTCAGATGAATGTAGTGGAAATTTCCAGGGGCAGGTATATATATGCTAGCAACAAGCTAGAGATAAAGAGGTTAGTTCAATCAGGGAGGATGAGGCCCTGTTCTAGCAGTTGAGTTGTGAAAACCAAGGGAGGAGAAACTGGTTCTGTAGTTGGCAAGCCATTCACAGTCTTTGTTTTAGTCCCAGAGCTGATGGTGTCAAATTTGCAGATGAATGAAGCTCAGCAGTTTCTCTTTGAAAGTCTGGTCCTGAAGTTTTTTTGCTGCAGGATGGCCACCTTAAGGTCTGCTATAGTGTGGCCAGGGAGGTTGAAGTGCTCTCCTACAGGTTTTTGTATATTGCCATTCCTAAATGATTTGTGTCCATTTATCCTTTTCCGTAGAGACTGTGCATTTGGCCGATGTACATAGCAAGGGGCATTGCTGGGCATTATGATGGCGTATATATACATTGGTGGACACGTGCAGGTGAATGAACCGGTGATGGTGGCTGATCTGGTTAGGTCCTGTGATGGTGTCGCTGGTGTAGATATGTGGGCAGAGTTGGCATTGGGGTTTGTTGCATGGATTGGTTCCTAAGCTAGAGCTACTATGGTGCGGTGTGCAGTTGCTGGTGAGAATACGTTTCAGGTTGGCAGGTGTCTGTGGGCAAGGATTGGCCTGCCACCCAAGGCCTGTGAAAGTGTGGGATCATTGTCCAGGATGGGTTGTAGATCCCTGATGATGCGTTGGAGGGTTTTAGCTGGGGGCTGTATGTGATGGCCAGTGGAGTCCTGTTGGTTTCTTTCTTGGTTTGTCTTGCAGTAGGAGGTTCTGGGTACACGTCTGGCTCTGTTGATCTTTCCTTATTTCCTCGTGTGGGTATTGTAGTTTTGCCGAGAATGCTTGGTGGAGATTTTGTAGGTGTTGGTCTCTGTCTGAGGGGTTAGAGCAGATGCGGTTGTACCTCAGTGCTTAGCTGTAGACAATGGATCGTGTGATGTGCCCGGGATGGAAGCTGGAGGCATGAAGGTAGGCATAGCAGTCGGTAGGTTTTCGATATAGGGTGGTGTTAATGTGACCATCACTTATTTGCACCGGTGTCTAGAAAGTGGACCTCCTGTGTAGATTGGTCCAGGCTGACGTTGATGGTGGGGTGGAAGCTGTTGAAATCGTGGTGGAATTTTTCCAGAGTCTCCTTCCATGGGTCCAGATGATGAAGATGTCATCATGTAGCGTAGGTAGGAAAGGGCGTGAGTGGACGAGAGCTGAGAAGCTTGTTCAGGAAGCATAAAAATGTGGCATATTGTCAGCCATGCGGGTGCCCATAGCAGTGCAACTGATCTGGAGATATATATTTGTCATCAATTTGAAATAGTTTGTGTGTGAGTATAAAGGCACAGAGCTCAGCAGCCAGTTGTGCTGTGGCATCATCAGGGATACTGTTCCTGACAGCTTGTATTCCATCTGTGTGTGGATGTTTGTAGAGAGCCTCTACATCCATGGTGGCTAGGATGGTGTTTTCTGGGAGGTGACCAATGCATTGTAGTTTCCTCAGGAAATCAGTGGTGTCACGGAGATAGCCTGGGAGTGCTGGTGGCATAGGGTCTGAGTAGAGAGTCCACATATCCAGACAGTCCTTCAGTGAGAGTGCCAATGCCCAAGATGATGGGGCGTCCAGGATTTCCGGGTTTGTGGATCTTGGGCAGTAGATAGAATAACCCTGGTCGGGGCTCTAAGGGTATGTTGATTTGTTCCAGGTTACACATCGCTCCTGACATTGTGTAGAAGGGCTGTATTGAGGTGCAGCCCTTCTACTTAGCAAGGTACAACCCCTCTACGTAGTAAGGTGCCGCCTCTGACCTTGTACATGTTGGTTGGAACAAAACAACTCTCTCCATCAAAAATGGGAATGATAATTAGGAATTGTTTAAGAGTATTTTTCTAGATGTCCAAAAAAGTCACAATCCCTGAATCGAGGAAGAATGCCATATTGGTTAAAGAAATGGCCTAGTTTGGAATAGAAGTGAAGGAAATTATAAAATGATGATAATAATAATTAATATATAACAAAGGGAATAAAGGGGAAGTTGATAGTAATAAATGTAAATCAGAAGTTAGGTATTGTATAAAATTGATAAGGGAATCAAAAGGACACAAGGTGAACTCTATGGCCAGCAGAGAAAAGGATAATAAGAGGGAGTTTTTTAAAGTAAATAAGGAATAAAATGAATCCTAACAATGATATGGGTCCATTACTAGATGGACATGATAGAATTATCAATAATAATGCAGAAAAGAGAGAAGTGTTCAATAAATATTTCCGTTCTCTATCTGGGAAAAAACAGATAATGTAGACATGTCATATGATAACACTCTTTCCATCCCACAAGTATCTTGAGGGGTTTTTAATAGTAATTGCTAAAGTTAGACATTTTTAAATCAACACGTCCAGATAACTTGCGTTCAAGAGTTTTAAAAGAGCTGGATGAGGAGCTATCTGGACCATGAAAGGTGATTTTTAATGTCTTTGAATACTGGGGAAGTTCCAGAAGACTGGAAGAAAGCTAATATTCTTCCAATATTTAAAGAAGGTAAGTGAGATGTACTGTGTAATTATAGGTCTGTCAGTCTGACATTGATCCTGGGCAAAATCATGGAGTAGTTGATATGGGACTTAATAAAGAATTAAAGCAGGGTAATATTACTAATGCCAATCAACATGGGTTTATGGAAACCAGATCTGTCAAACCAACTTGATATCTTTTCTGGATGAGGTTATGAGTTTGGTTGATAAAGGGAACAGTGATGATATAAGATACTTAGACTTCTTTAAGACATTTGACTTAGTACCACATGGCATTTTGATTAAAAAAAAACCTAGAAAAATATAATTTACTTTTATATTTGTATACTTTTATATTTCCACTAATAAAATGGATTAAAAACTAGCTAACTGATAAGTCTCAGAATGTAATTGTAAATGGAGACTCATCACTGAATGGATCCAACAAGGATCCATTCTTGGCCCTACACTATTTAACATTTTTATTAATGACATGGAAGATAACATATAATCACTGATAAAGTTTTCAAATGACACACACACTAGGGGAATGTCAAATAATGAAAGGGGCAGGTCACTTATGCAAAGCGATCTGGACCACTTGGTAAACTGGACACAAGCAAACAATATGAGTTTTAATATAGATCATTCTAAATGTCGTCAGACGCTACAGGTGTGGCACTCTGCTCTGTTCAATGTTGATATCAATCGGGGCTGCGTGCGTGTGTTCCCTCTGTGTGCTGCCCCAGCTCTGCACAGATAGCTGACACAGCAGATCCCGGGAGAACCTCCAATGACCACAGACTCTAGTAAGGTACGAAGGCACGTCGGCCAGATTTATTGTCAAAGAGAAACACAGTCTCCAGCTCCCAGGCAAATGAAGTCCAAGGTGCTGCTAAGGTGCTTCTAGCCAGTACATATGTGCTCCCTGACAATAGACTCAGCTCAGTCAGTGGCAGGACTTTCCACTGCCTTCTAGGCTGGACAAAGACATTCACTCAGAGGTGCATTCTTATACATAGGTACAAACAAGTTACACATCACTCCTGATGTATTGAGGTGCAAAACTTCTATGTAGCAAGGTTCAACCCCTCTACGTAGTAAGGTGCCGCCTCTGACCTTGTACATGTTGGTTGGAACAAAACAACTCTCTCCATCATATTACCCTTTTGGCCCTGTCATTGGGACGGGTCAGCCTGTTCCTTGTTATCTGTGTGGAGTGTACAAGTATGTGAATGTTCTGATGTCAGGTGTCCAGTACCGTTTAGGTATGTCTCTTTTTGCAGCATCAGCCCTTTCCTTGCCAGCTTCTGTGAGCAGGGCCTGCCTCTGGCTCACAGCTTAACTTTGCTTTATGATAGCAAAGTCTTGACCATTACTTTAGTTCAGGCCTTAGGCCTCATACTGGGCCTCTGATACCAAGGTTTATATCTCAGGGCCTCCTCTTACTACGCTAAATGTATATATCTAGCAGACAAGAATGTAGGCCATACTCATAGGATGGGGGTTCTGAAAAAGATCTGGGAATTGTGGTGGATAATCAGCTGAACCTAAGTTTCCAGTGAGACAATGGCAAAAAAATCCTTGGATGCATGAATAGTGGAATCTTGAGTAGAAGTAGAGAGGTTATTTTACCTCTTTTATTTGGCACTGGTCTGACTGCTGCTGGAATACTGTGTCCAGTTCTGGTCCTAAATTGGAGAGATACAAGATTAGAAAACATGCCTTATAGTGATAGACTCAAAGAGCTCTGTCTTGAGCTTAACAAAGTTAATGTGAAAGGGGTAACTAGATTACAGTCTATAAGTAGCTACATGGGGAACAAATATTTAATAATAGTCTTTTCAATCTAGCAAAGAAAAGTAAAACATGAGCCAATGTCTGGAAGTTGAAGCTTGACAAATTTAGTTTGGAAATAAGGTGTAATTTTTGACAGTGAGGGTAACTAATGATTTGGAAAATTTACTAAGGGTCATGGTTGATTCTCCATCACTGACAATTTTTAAATCAGGGTTGGATGCTTTTTGAAAAGGTATGCTCTATGAATTATTTTGGGGAAGTTCTATGGCCTGTGTTAAACAGGAGGTCAGACTAAATTATCAGAATTGTCTCTTACTGCTTTGAAATCTATGAGTTGAGTGTTGCAAGATCAAGCTTTATATTAGGAAATTTGTCCTTGGTTGACAACGGGTGTCAGCCACTAGTTAATTCCTAGTAGCTACTTGTATGTAACAAACCAAAGCAATTTAGCGTTTAATACCTGTCTAGGTATTTCTCTCTTTGCATCTCTGCAATTGTATAATGTATTGTGCATAAATCCATAAATACAATTATTACAAGGTTCAGGGTTTCTATTAATGAATGATGAAGTCTATTTAAATGCCTTCCTAAAACCTACCTGGAAAATGACTGCCTGCTCAATATTTAAAATCTTGCATTCACATAGTAAATTTTAGACATACATGGGAAAAGAATACATCAAGAAACAAAAACAAAAACAACCTAATGTATCATTTATGATCTGACCTGTTTTAAGAATATGCCTGTAAAATAAATTTAGCACATGAAAAACTGTGTATGCTAAGGCTCTACATATGGTCAGACTTTAAACAAATACTTACTAAATAATAATCCACAGAGGAGTTAAACATCCTGACTATAGATTTTTTTTCTTTGCCCAAACCACTGAAGTTCTGTATTTTTCTCCCCAAGGGCATGTTGTTTTGCTAATGGATTTACCACCACCATTTGGTTTAAGTTCCTGGTGTCCGCTCCAATCAGAGTACAAATCACTACACAGTGAAAACACATGGAGGTTCATCTCTTTCATTCTGGGGCTCTCGAGGAGACAAACTGTTATTTCTTTGCCTCTGAAAGACCATGTTTAGAGATGGATGAAAGAGCAGACCAAGTGATGAATAAGACTAAACTTCGGTGTGTCTTGGAACTTGCTCCTGGAGAGCAAAGTCCAGAACTGCTGAGATAAAGCAAATTCCATCACAAACCACAGAAACACACATTAGCTTTCCCTCTGTGCCTTGTTTATATAATAATTTGATATTTATTTATTTATTTTATTTACTGGCTTTTGAGAACTTTCTTTGGTCCCCTTCCCTTAGCCTTTACCTTTGATCTCCATTAGACTGAATTAACAGAGAGAGTCTCAATTATCCCCTTTAATGTGGTATTTTTCTCAGAGGCGTCAACTCCTTTCATTGTCTCTGTAGCCTTTTGGTGGAGTCTTCCCTTATGAATGGGCAATTGAGCACTGAGAGATTTTGCATACTTCATCTAACAACCAACTTCATGGAAAAGCAATCAAAGTTCCCCAACCTTGTAAGCTTCACCTCCACACTCCCTGCTCTTCCTGTCATGACAAGCACTTGGATTTATAACCGAGTGAGGCTCGCATACTGGAACAGTCCAATGGTCCATCTGCTCTGTTACCCTGCAGAAGTACTGAAAGTTACCAGTACTAGTCATAAAACACATGTAAGGAGCCTAATCGTGTTAAATTTAATGGACCGCCGGGGGAAATTTCTTCCAGATTACAACTGGTGGTCATCTTATCCCCTAAAGAATGAACACTGATTAACAATCCACATCCTTTTTGTAGTTGATGTATCTGAAGATGCTGATCTTAGGCAAATTGATTGAAACTATAATTAAACATATATGGATAAGTATGTTCCTCTGGATGACAGTTTCATGACTGTATGGGTTTGTGTGTTTGTTTGTTTGTGTTGTTTTTGTTTTATACAAGTCCTATTACTTTAAATTTGTTGCCCTTTACTATTTTTTTGAGCACACCTTTATTTTTTATATTATGGGGAATAGTAAGTAAATAGAAACACCACTGTGTGTGCCTGAAGGAATTAAATATTCAGTAAAATTAAACTGTTAATAAGCTCCATTATCTTGTGCTTCTTTGGTTTCTGAAACGCTTCCTGTGTGCCCTCTGCTGTTCTGAGTTGTGTATTTCATTTTTATTCTCTTCTACTCTGGTCCATTAGACTGCACTTGCACTGGCCTACTGTCTTACACTATTCATTATTTAATTAGTTTAATATTCACTCCAATTTTTAAAGTAATTTGCTACAGTGACGCTTTAATTCCATTTTTTTTCACTTTCAATGAGCATTGAGTTTTACTGGCAGTAACATTTCTGGAAAGCAAATTTCAGAGCCACATCTATAAATATTCAGAGGCAACACATATTTTGATGGTGGAAATGCTTTAGTATTCATCCAGTTACAGAAACAATACCATGTGACTTATCTGACCAATCATAACTAATCAACCCAACACAAATATTGAATTTTCAGAGAGAGAGCTTTTCGTGATCATGAGGAATACATTATTTTTTAATTATCAAAATATTTGAATACTGAAGAAATCAGGGAATTTTAGCCTATTCATGGATAGCAGAAAAATAGACTAAATCCACTGAATAAATTTTTTATATTATTCATTCAGTTCTGATACTTATTTGATATTCTATGTACAGTTGGTATGTTTAGTGATTTCTGGCTTAAGTTTCAAGTTTAGATTATAAATGTGCATAATTACCAATGCCAAGGCGCTCACTTATTTTTAAATAAAATGGACAAACAATATTTCCATATATCAAAACCGCATCAGAAGTTACCTTGACATACAGTTTCTGAGTAGATGTGTATTTACATAGGTACGTTTTATTCAAAGAAATTCCTGCTGTTTTCACTGTGCAAGAAATGACAGATAATATTAATCAAGGGAATGTACAAGAAAATAGCATCTGAATTTGTTACCTTTCATTAACTATCTGCTCATTTGAAAGAACTTTAATCGTGTTAAGAAATTATATCTTATATTAATGACTGTTTTGCAAAGATATCATCAGGATTGTGCTTTATTACTGAAGCCTGAAGTAAGCAGGTCATGTTTTGATTAAACAGAACCTGCCAGAGATCTTGCCTCATGTTCCCCCGTCCTCCAAAAAGAGGATAAAATTGCATGTCATAGAGAAGCCTCCAAAATTCTCTTTAGACAGTGCCGAAAGTGGCCATTTATGCGTAATTAATAACTGCAATTTCTCATAAAAATACTTAATACTTACACTGCGCTCAACATGTTCCAAGTGATGTGCAACCATTAATAAATTAACTCTACAAACCCAAAAGTAGGTAGCTAAACATTTTATCTTCATTTGACAGATGGGAAAACTGAGAAAGTGATTTGCCGAAGGCTACACACTGAATCAATGGCATAGATTGTATTAGAATTCAGGGTCCCCTGATTCCATTCCTCCATTCTCATTCCTCCAGACCCATGATGTATTGCTAGAATAATAATATCTTAGCTTCAAAAGTATTTCATAGATTAAAATATAGATGTATAGGTGTATAGAGGAATTTTACTGGTGTGTAAATGACAGAAGGGATTGGCAACAGGCTATCAAGCCTCAACTGCTGGGTCACTAACTCAAGTCTGGTCCAGGCTGATAGAGAATGAAACTCATTATCATCCAAGGGCTTTTCTGTGATCTATTGAAAATGAGTTTATGATCTCGCTCCAGTTCCTTGTATTATGAGTTGGGTGAAACCTTGTTATGGGTTGAGTTAAAACCTCATTCAGACTGATGTGTGAATGCACCCTTCACTTAAGATAGTTGTAAGAAATACTCCACACCTAAATCAAAAGGCCTAATAGAGTCTGCCCAGAAACGAGAACCATGTGGGTGGAGGGTTCCACTAGGTATTGTGACCAGGGATATTGTGTTTAAGGAAAAGCAGAATAGACAAAACTGGGAGAGATGGAACCAGCTGGAAGAAGCAGCTGACAGCACATTCTCTGACACTAGAGGAAACCTAGGAAAAGGTTCTTGGATCAGCGGTTCAGTCTGAAAAGAGTGTTCTTGGTACTGTCAGCAAAAGAATCTGTTTCCTGCTATTTGATTCCTTCTGTGTTCAGAGACATAGGACTTTCTACATTGTTTGTATATAAACAAAACTGCATCAAAGAAATACCTGACTGTCACCAATTTCTACTCCCAACTGGAATATCCACAGGGCCCCAAACTTTGACAAGCCACTTGGGTTGAAAAGTGGTAATACTTGTATAATGGTGTAGACGTCATAAAAAAGACATACAGTGAGCTTCAGAAAAGACATTACATATTTAACTAGCTATAGCTATTGAACTCACTACTAGACATGGTCCTTTCAGTTTAGGGCTGATGTATGGGCAGGTTGATGTTAGGATGCTGGCACTGCAGCTACTGCTGATGTACCTATTCTATGGGCAAATAAAGGAATTCAGACACTCCTGAGATGTCAAGACCCCAGTAGCTTTCACATTCATTCAGTTCAGGTGAAGAAAAAGAATTCTTAGACAAACTTATCACTGTTTCAATATCTCCATATCTGTGAGCTGTGTTGGCTTTTCTCATATGGGATTTCCTCATATGAGTCCTTGGAGAAGCAAGTAAAGAGACAAGAAATCAAGCTGCCCACTACTCTTATATTCTCTCCCATGATTTTTTTTCTAATTATAGACCTTACTGTATAACAACTTTGATCATCTCTGGTCTCTTGTTTGTTATGAAGGAGAGCAGAATTTTTTGCATCTTAACACTCTTTGATTGTTACAAATTTGTTCATCATTCTGAATTGCTCAGCAAAGTTTGATGAAAACAAATTGTAGCCTTTGTTTTGCTCATAAACTGTTCACTGTAACTACTGCTTTGAATATTCTCTGTTGGTAATTTACTATTCAGACTGCATGACTAGTCACCTCAGTCACGTTTTTTTTTCCTGCTCTCTGATTGGATGACTTTCAAATACACACAAGGTTGTCAAGAGTGCTGAGGGAGCACTTCAAGAATGAATATGTGTGCAAATATCTTGTATGCACATATTTGCACATTTTCTCAACACTTTTCTTTCCCATTAACGTTTTTCCAAACAAAATTTTGTAAAAAGCAAAGTGAAGGGATTGCAAACAACAGAAGGTAATTAAATTTGTACTTAAAGAAAGGTGTGTGCATACTTTTATTCAGCATTTGTCCAGATCTAAACTTAACCTACTGTCAGATGGTAGCTTTTTATGTGATTATTTTCTTTCTGATATTACTAAACACACATTTTAAATGTTGCCTATTGATTTCCCCTTCTTGGTAATTAGATGTAGTGATTGGAATATCTTTTATATTGCACTTCAGCTTTCTTTTAATTAGGCTTGAAATCTGGATCTAGATATCCACAACATTTCAAAAATAAGAGTAGAAAAATGTTTAATATCAATATCCCTGTAGACAAAAGTAAGACAGTCCCTTTAAACAGATGGCTATCTTTCCATGAGCTTATATAGGAGAGAAATTAGATTAAAGATGTACATGTGAGCAATGCCTGCATAGTCATGGTTTACAGACAGGCAGTGAACCCTTGATAAAAAGGTTCTCCCTTCCTGCTACTCAGCCTTGTCTTCAGGGAGTAGATAATTTGCTTCGGTTACTTCTTCTTGTTTTTACAGAGGGTTCAAATGCCAGAGGATATTGCTCTGCTCAGAGAAGATGGTAGAAGTCACTTTGATGTGTAAGGCACTAGTCATGACTCATGGAAGAGGCATTGTTTTGGAAGCATTAGGCTTTTAAGTGAGCCCTTTCTCACACACAGAATGGCCATACCCTGCATTTTCATCCTTATAAAAGTTGCAATTGTCTATCTATGCTAGGAGTGGGCAAACTTTTTGGCTCAAGGGCCACATTGGGTTGAGAAATTGTATGGCGGGCCAGGTAGGGAAGGCTGTGACTCTCCAAACAGCCTGGTCCCCGACCCCTGACTGCCCCCCTCAGAACCTCCGACCCATCCAGCCACCTCTGCTCCCTGTCCCTTGACTTCCCCCAGAATCCCATGCCCCTTATCCAACCTGCCCCCCACCCTGCTCCCTACCCCCTTACCATGCTGTTCAGAGCAGCAGGAGCTCGCAACCACGTGGCCCAGCCGGAGCCAGCCACGCCACTCAGAGCACTGGCAGTGTGTCGCGCTGAGGCTGCGGGGCAGAGAGGACAGCATGGGAGAGCTGGGGACTAGCCTCCCCAGCCGGGAGCTCAGGGTCCTGTGGGCTGGATGTGGCCCGCGGACCGTAGTTTGCCCACCTCTGATCTATGCTGTCTTTATTTTTTAACCTGAAGCTCAATGATATTGCCTTTTGTTAGTGTTACAAGAAAATTTGTCTTCCCCATAACCCTATTTCTTTAATAAATAAAATAAAAATAAGATAAATAAATTGCAATTTTAAGTCTGCAGCACTTGCCTTTTGTGGAAGCAGATTTTCAAAGGAGTTGAGCTCATTCAGCGCCCACAATTGGGGCCAGATTTTCAAAACAGCTCTGCCCCCATTCAGGCATCTAAATAAGAGCCACGTTTTCAGAAATGTTCTTCCCCCAGCAGCTTCTGCTTTGACACCTATAATCTGTGTGCTGAGCTCTTTGGGAAATCTAGAGGCAACATCCTCAGATGGTAGAAATGGTCATAGCTCTAATGGACCTTAGTGGATAGTGTTCCATTCAGTGCCATCACTGCACTCTCTAGGAGGGCACCCACCTGCAGCTCTAAGATTAGTGTGACAGGAAATGTCCAGGAGCTTGGTAATAGGGTGTGGAGACTTCTTCCTTAGATTGCTGCTCTGAATCAAAATGGTTAGTGCACAAAAGGTCATTATCATCGGATGGCTGTTTGCTGGTTTGTGAAAAATGAGCTGAAGGCTCTGTATCCAGTTCCAGAGAGGAGAGATGTTCACATCACGACTTCCACTACCACAAGTGTACTAATTTGCACTCTTGTTAGCAATCCTAGTAGAGATGCAAGTATCACAAGAGTATAGAGAATGAATTTCCTTCTCAAATCTAGGGATGAGGTCTCCAAGACCTATTGTGACAGAAAACAGGAAGTGTGCGCTGCTGCTGCTTGTTCAGTAGCTAGAGGACTGAGGGTGTAAATCCCATCTCTTTTAACTAACACTTAATTCACAGCAGAAAACTTGTTTTAGCCATGTTGCAATATATATTTAAAAATAGTTTGCTTGCTTCACACTGTTAGAGTCCTTTAGTAGGAACATCATAAAAACTAAGAAAAAGAAAATGGAATGAAGCACAGACCCTAATATGTCACCAAAAACCTTGGAAAGACAAGGTGGGTGAGGTAATATCTTTTATTGGACCAACTTCTCTTGGTGAGAGAGAGAAGCTTTTGAGCTCCACAGAACTCTTCTTCAGGTCTGGGAAAGGTACTCAGAGTGTCACAGCTAAATACAAGGTCAAAAAGGTAGTTAAGCATAAATAGTTAGAAGATATTCTAAGAGACCATGCAAGGTCATGCAGCCCATTAACACCCTGAGACTCTCTTGATATTACCTCACCCACTTTGTCTCTCAAATATCCTGGGACTGACATGGCTACAACAACTCTGCATGCACCATGAACATTGTAAACAGCAGTTTCTAAAACCAGAGAAATTTGATCTGAATAATTAGTCTTCTTTCTAAATGGAACTATATCAATGTACATATCTAGCTAATCTAATGTATTTAAAAGGCATCTACTTCTTGGTATCTAAGCTTCAAGCAAAATGAGGAAAGATAAGAGTCCATGTGTAATTTAAATCCTTGTTTCCTTTAGCAATTAAATCGGTGAAGACTAAGTAAGAGCAAGGACTGAAATACATAAGTTATCAGGTTAGTAATCCCATCTCTCACATCCTCCATAAAAAGAGTTGTGAGTCAACTATTTAATAACTGAAAATATTATCCCAAAATAAGTATCTGGAATTGGACCAACTATTGTCTCATCAGCCATTAATGCAAATATATTTAAAACCAAAAGTCAAGAGGAGATGAAAGGAATGCAACGAGTAATAAAAACGCGTCTGCTTAACCATAGGTTTGGGCCTCTGTTCCACTCCAAGGTCTCTCTCCCATCTTACACTATGTCAACCGGAGGGCGTGGGCTTTGTTCTGAAGATGGCACTGCTAAGGCACACATGTTGCTGAGCATACCTGACACATAGTGCTCATTGGCTAGCTATTTTGTTAGCTCAGTGCGATTTTTGAGAACTTTCCCCCACTTTTCTGGATTTCACTGACCTCTAAACTGACCTTTATCATGCTTCACTCCACCTTGCTTTCCACCACGACCTTTCCTGACTACAAAGATCTTTCAGAAAAACTCGTTTAAGGATACATTAAATGGTACAGCAATTAATGTAGAAATTACTATCCTCATCTAAGAGTGTATAGGTAGAACAGAAAATGATCCAAGGTACTTTGTATAATATCAAATAAAGGTAAAGGGACTATATAATAATTATTCTACTTTATACTAATTCTACTTTTAAAACATCTTTTAGATTGATAGCTGTAAATACATGATTTTAAATTTAAGATTTTGTATACTGTAATTACTGAATTAAAATTACAGTGGGACCAAAACCAGATCCTCAAATCTAAGCCATTTTGAATTTCCAGGGGGATTGGATACAAGATTCAAAACCATCTTGATGGATTTTGTTCCATCTTGATCCAAAAATGGAAGGGTTTCAGGTTCAGATGTGACTGAAATCTTGGCTATTTCAGAAATATGTTGGGTATTTGGAATGGTGGAATCCCGATGAAACCAGATGATCTCACATTCATCCTGTTTTGTGTCAAAATTTCATGAGAACAGCCTGTGAGATTTCAGTCCTGTCAGATCTAAATCCTACCCCTGATTCAGCTTCAAACTGAAATTCTTTACTCCAGGCTAAACTTAATCTGTATCTGAATAACACTTCCACAACGCATCCCAATTTAAAATTAGTCATCATATATACAAACAAGCAAACAAAAAAGAGGAAGAAGGAGTAGTGAATGTGACAAGAATTAACAAGTCCACAAGGAAGAAAAAAATACTTACCTGTGCCCTAGGAGATCCAAGAACCTAGAAGAACCATGTGACTACCTCACTGTCTGTCATGGGAAGTTGGAAAGAG
Source organism: Chelonoidis abingdonii (assembly GCF_003597395.2). Taxonomy (NCBI): domain Eukaryota; kingdom Metazoa; phylum Chordata; order Testudines; family Testudinidae; genus Chelonoidis; species Chelonoidis abingdonii. The sequence goes on along the minus strand of NC_133772.1, from coordinate 118,260,490 downwards.
GACTGTCAGTTTTCCTTAATATCAGAGGGGTAGCCGTGTTAGTCTGGATCTGTAAAAGCAGCAGAGAATCCTGTGGCACCTTATAGAATAACAGACGTTTTGGAGCGTGAGCTTTCGTGGGTGAATACCCACTTCGTCAGACGCAGGTCTTCACCCACGAAAGCTTCACCCATGAAAGCTCACGCTTCAAAACGTCTGTTAGTCTATAAGGTGCCACAGGATTCTCTGCTGTTTTTAGTTTTCCTTAGGACCTCCATAATGATTAACCTTATGCCTCAGTGGACATCAGAGGAAAATATAAATAGATGGCAGGTGGAAATGACCCACTTCAGAATGACAGAAGAGGCAGGCTCCCAGATAATACCATGATGGGGGAAGTATAAGAACATGAATAGAATAGAAAAGAGTAAAGAGAAGATGCTGGTAATTTACAGGGTGATGTGGGTGGATGGATAGGGAATAATAATCCACTCCACAACCTGAGTCCTGCAGCACAGGCTGGACAAGATGAACCTGCAACAATAACTTTAAATGAAAATGGTACAGTGTTCAGACAACTGCTGACACCCATTCATATCTCCTGTGGTCCTAAGTACCAAACCCATCAGAAGCATGAAAGTAGCATGAATGAGAGGAAATACAGAAAAGTACCAAGGTGAATTTGGAACAAACCTCAACACTTTCAAATCTGGGTACCTAAAGATAGGCATGTAGATACGGATTGCAATGTATAACTTTGGGTCCCTGAGTTTGAAAATCTTGGTTTTGAGTCTTTCTAAAGAAGTAATGTTTGGGCTTGATGAATTAGTTATGACAGTGCCAAACTTCAGCAACCCTTTTCCTGAGTTTAGAACTTGTACCTACTAAATTCAGGATGTAGAGACTGGAACTTGATCTATACAGAACAAAGAATGTTAGATTGGTGTACTTTGCAAGCTGGCATAACCAACTAAAAACCCGTTAGCGGAAACATGCTGTTTTATTTACATGAGAAATAGTGTTCTCAAACCTCTCCCTCCTCCCACCTTAGATCAACACCAAACTAAAACCATGCATGAATCACAAAAAGGAAATTACCCTTTGTAGCCAGTAAGTAGTTGTTGTAGTAAGTTTTTTTCTGTAGTTGTAAATGTGCAGTGTACTTATATGTGTGGTTCACTTCATTTAGCATATCTGTGACCTTGGTAATGATGAATTTCCCTGATAGATGCATACTTGGTCAGTTTGGATCAGGGAAATAATCTCTTGGTGTGGAATCGTAATAGTATGTGTGCACTGACCCCAGGCTGAAAGAATGTTTCATTTCAATAGTTTGAAGTGGAAACTGATAGTCTCTGCTGTTTTCATAGCTCAAGCAGTGCAACCATGAGGAGGTTTTTGTTTTAAAGTAACTCAAAAGAGGCCCTGTTGCTTTGCAGGGGATAAAATATGGAGGTAAAAAAGAAATCCAAATGCTGCTTTATTTTAGATAATGTCTTCCACAAAAAAAATGCCTCCCAAAATGCTTGACAGGGTTAAATAAGATAGTTTCATATCCAGATCTAGGCCAGGGTTTACATCAGCTTTTCCCAGCATTCAAACCATGATGCAGGGACCTGATGTGGTAAGTTAATTACTGGGGCAGGTTGTAGAGGGGCAAGAAACCACTTTTTCTTCACCTCGAAAGTAGCCATGGGGACCAGTAAAAGAGGATGACCAAGAGGGTTGAGAGTTGTTCTGAGCAATTTACAACTTTTGAATGAAATAATAGCAGAGTGTGTGACATTAACATTCATAATCAAAGGAGGCAAGATATGTTTTCTAGCAAGACGTGAAAAGAGGGGAAGGCTGTATTATTTGGTGATACATGCAGAACTCAGGAGGACAGAGACTAAGTCAAGAACACCCAAGCATTCAGGTCAGTCTGAGTTTGCTCAGATTTTTGTAAATATCTAGTTCCCCTTTGGCTGGTAGAGTTAGGCTTACCCTGTTCATTAGCATAGTGACTGTCACACTAGTGTTCATAACCAGTCAAACTATTTGTAATGAATAGCGCATTCAACCACTTTAGCCATTTTTTCCTGTTTAGTAAGCATCTGCACAAAAAACATAACTTTTATAAAAGTATTTGTTGCTCATAATGATTACTTAATGGTTTTTCTTGGAATGCTAAATATGACTGATTATTTTCTGCATGCGATTTGCTCTGGGCACGTGAGTCACAGGCATTGCTTCCATTTTCTGATTGGCTCACCTAGGTTTTATAAATAGGTCTTGCACCTTAAAATAAGGCACAGAAGAAGCACATTCAAGATGTAATCCATGGAGAATGGTTCTACCTGGACAACAGATAAACGCTGGAAGAGAGAACTGAAGTTCAGAACAATATGCATTTTGATCGATGTAATATTGATTTTTAAGTCTAAATTCAAACCAAGAGTGAAGCATTTGGATGTTAGTGACTATACTTTCTTGGTACTATTGCATGCCTCTATAAAATGCCCCCCTGTGAAATTGTAAGTGAGCATGAATTGGAGCACTGGTAGAAAGTATTACAAGACACACATGATTGTCTTTCTTAGACTAGCCTACTCACCCGTTTAAATCCTGGTTTCTAAAATGACAGGTTAATCTTCAAGCAGTAGCATGATATGATATTTTATCTCTTTTATTGAGATTTTGAATGCTGCAACTGACATCTCATAGGGAGGCTAGATTCCATGGTGGTGGGTGCCAAATAAATGCTGTTATTAGTTGTGCAACTCCATTATTTTCATAAAAGTAAAATCAAGGCTGAGTTTGTTTCATTGAGCCCAGGATGCAAAAAACAGTCTGCACTCCGATCTCCAATGACCTTTCAGTTTAGATTTCTTCCCCACACAGTAGTTGTTGGTGGTACAATCTCCATTATCAGATCTTCCCTCGTTGAAATCTTATTTTGACCTTTTGAATTTAAAGAGAGGCAAGGTAGCATATAGACTAATCCCAGTTTGCACAAACTTTGTGTTAGTATTCCTCTGAGTTAAAATAATTAAGGAGTGACAGGATTCCTCAGGCAATTAAAGCAGGACGTGAAATATTTCATCTCTAGCATACTAAATCAAATTCAGCCCAGCTTGGTACTAAGTAACTAAATGTATATACCATCTGATCGCAGATTGGTGGCCTATGTGAAATGAATTGGTAACCTCAATTTACTTCCTAAGGGTGGAGATCCATGTCAACAAAGGTAGTGTCATCAATTCAAACACTTTACTAGCAGTTCAGTAGAAGAGGATGTGAACGAATGAGGTTTGGGACTGAAATACCCCAGTTGTCCATAGGAGTATTACCTCCAAATTAAGTTTTGATGGGTGGGGATGTTTGAAAGACCATTATTAGTTCAGCAGATGTTCTGTGAATAAAAGTATTATTTCAGTTTGGGCTGTCAATTCAGCACATTTCAGAAACTCTGGACAATGTCTGTCCTTCTAGAGTCCTTGGTGCTTAGCATATACAGTAAAAAAAATAAATTCTGGGACATTTTTTCTTCGTATACTTCTTTTTTAAAAAGCTCTGATGCTTACTTACAAAGTCACACACCATACTTCAGATGATCCCTCGACTAGAATTTGGCTCTTATCATGTATCTTTCATATCCCGGGAATTAGAGATGGGACTCAAAGAACGCTCCCAGTTCTGAATAGCTTTGCAGTTGGGGAAAGTTCAAATCTTAACATCAGTTTTGTGGCCAGGATATATCTCTTAAATGAGCTGACTCAAACCAGATCTGAACATCATGGAACTTTGGGAAAATCTGGTTCTTATTGCTAGGTTGGGGCACTTTATAAAATTACAGGTCAGATTCTTCCAGTAGAGTTGCCATGTGGGCAAAGAGAACAGCTTTATACTCTCAACAATAGCTCACTATTAGCCAATAGTGTGGGGGGAAATTGTTTGTGAGGATTCTTGCAAACTGAATATAAAGTTTGATTCATTCATATTCTTCTTTCCAATAATATTTGAGTGATCAGGCTTCAGTAGTGCAAATGCTCAATACCACTGAATTTTTAGTCTGAATTCCCAAATACTCACGCCAAAATGAATTTTGAGATGAATATTTAGTTGTAAAATATTTTTAATTCATGCTGCATTAGTTAGTTGTATAAATCAACCAATCTGCGAATAGACATAGGACTCTATAAATTGTGAATATTCTCAATGAAATTTCCAGAATCGCCATCTATAGAGGAAGAACTATTATAGACAAAAAAATTCCTTAAGAATTAATCAATTAGAGCAGGGTGGGCAAACTACGGCCCAGGGGCTGCATCTGGCCCTTCAGACATTTTAATCCGGCCCTCGAGTCCCTGCCGGGGAGCAGGGTTCAGTCAGGGAGCAGGATCTGGGACTTACCCCACTCTGTGCATACCATGGCTCCATGCGGCTCCTGGAAGCAGCAGCATGTCCCTCCTCCGGCTCCTACATATAGGGTCAGCCAAGGAGCTCCACACGCTGCCCACCCCAAGCACCACCCACGCAGCTCCCATTGACCAGGAACCACAGCTAATTTGAGCTGCAGGGGTAGCGCTTGCTGATGGGGCAGCATGCAGAGCTGCCTGGCCATGGTTCCATATAGGAGCCGGACGGGGGACTTGCCGCTGCTTCTGGGAGCTGCTTGAGGTAAGCGCCTCCCGGAGTCTGCACCCCTGACCTCCTCCCATGCCCCAACCCCCGCCCCAGCCCTAGCCCTGATCCCCCTCTTGCCCTCCAAACCCCTTGGTCCCAGCCCAGAGCACCCTCCTGCACCCCAAGCCCTCATCCCCAGAACTCGCACCCCCAGCCAGACCCCTCACCCCACTCCCACACCAACTCTGTGCTCCAGCCCGGAGCCCCTTCATACACACTGAACTCCTCATTTCTGGACCCACCACAGAGCTGCACCACCTGCTGGAGCCCTCACCCCCACCCCCACCCCAGCCCCCAATATCATGAGCCTTCATGGTCCGCCATAGAATCAGCATACCCAGATGTGGCCCTCTAGCCAAAAAGTTTCCAACCCTGAATTAGAGAATTTCTGACTCAATTGTTGTGAGTTATTTGCTGATAGCTTTGTTTTAATGAGAAAGAGGATAGTGGACAAGAGACAGACTTTAATTTATCAGCTCTTTTCAATATGCTGTCAGTGAGTTCTTTGCTTTATGAGCAAAAACTTGCAGCAACCGAACCTCTGCTGTACATCTTATCCTAAGGACAACACCTCTAGCAGTACAAGCAACCCCCTGCTACTACACTGCTGTATGCTTAATGGGTACAAACACAAATCCTGTTGTGAAGCAAGGTATCTCTGGCCCACAGGCATGGTTGCAACCAAATGAGCCATCCTGACATCCACCTAATTGAGGTCACACCATCCTCTTGATACTTTTAGATGAGACATTTCCATTATAATCAGAACTATGATCTGAATTCCTCAAAGGGACGAAGGAGACAATTTTTATTTTAAAAAGTAATGTTAATTGCTGAATTTTTACAGTGATTAAGACAAAAAAAGAAGCTGTTTGCATAAGTAGATAATAGTCACCATTTAATATTTATGATGCACAGGGTTTCCATAAAATTGGAAATAAAATAATTGTAACTCATAATGAGAGTTTTACACCGTTGTACCTCCTTTAGGTTCAGCGGAGTTACTTTTGATTTAGGATGGTGTGTGTGAGAAAAGAATCAGGTCTTCTCTCGGACCTCATCAAGCAACATGTCATGTTGTCCTGGGCATGGATTGAAATCCATGATGTTCATTTAGCGCCATGTGCCTATGGCACAACCCAATGGCCTGAAAAAGAAATCCTACGTGTATAGCAACAAAGAGGAGTTGAGCAGAACTAATTTACACCTGTCTCCAAATCCTGACCGTGTTCTGCAGAATGATTAGCAGCACCCAAGTGTTGCCAACTCTCATCATTTTATTATGAGTCTCATGACATTTGATGTGTTTCTTAAAGCCTCAGCTTCTGGAGTCATGTATTTAGTTGAGAATCTTAGCTTTTTTTTTTTTAATGTAAATTTCTAGCCCTAAGAGTTGCAGAGAAAAGCTTGAACACATGACCTGACAGGACTGTAAAGGCTCAAGAAACAGGAGGCACATGCATAGAAAGCACCCAACATTTATTATGATTTCAAAATCTCTGGATTTTTAAGTCAGTCTTATGATTTTGTGGCCAGAACTATGATTTTTGAATGCTTGACATTGGCAATTGAGTACCACCTTCCCTATTTCCCTCATGCAGCTGAAATAATAAAAGTATGTAATCTAACCAGGCCACAAACCAGTGGTGGGCAACCTGCGGCCTGTGGGCCGCAAGCAGCCTGTCAGAGTAATCTGCTGGCGGGCCATGAAACAATTTGTTTACATTTTCACAGCACGTTCCTGCAGCCCACACTGCTTCCTGCAGCTCCCATTGGACGGGAAAGACCACTGGGAACTGTGGGCAGCCATGCAAATGTAAACAAACTGTCTTGCGGCCTGCCAGTGGATTACCCTGACGCACCGCAGGTCACCCACCACTGCCAAAAACATTTATCTGAGCCATGCACTGGCAACACAAGAGTCTCAATCCCAAAATTCCAGGCAAGTATATCACATAATATTAACAAAGGCTTCCATTATTTCTCTCACCGAGGCCCTTATTATAGAAATTTCTTACACAATAAGAGAATTAAATAAAATCAACTGCTTCTGAAGTCCTTGAAATACTAATGATGTGAAACACTGTTTGTTTTAGCTATATCTGACAGGTTTAATGACCTGAGTATCTGTAGCCCTTTTTGATACACAGCATGGGCAACTGGACTGATACTAAGAATTGTGGATCCTATCTGTCTGATCTATGACAAACTCCCATACAAAGGCCTTGGGTCCTCTTTTACCTTCAAAAAAGGTTCTAGTCTCCCTCAGCAAACTACTTTGAACCATCTTTTGAAGTGAGAAAGCTTGTCCTTTATCTCATGCCCTGCTCTCTTCAGGTCTTCTGGCTGTCCTTTGGGATGGAAGAGGGCAGTGTTTAAGTTCAGAAGGATGGGAGGGCCTGCCGTCTGCTCATCCTTACAGAAGTGGACCCCAGAGCACTGAAATCAGTCTTTTAAAGAAATATAGAGGTATTTGATGCCTCAAAATGCGCTGGACTATGGTAAATTGCCACTGTCATGTAGAGTGTGATAGGACTTAGTATACCCTGGCAGATTTAAGAGCAGAAACCTTCCCTTTCCTTCACTGCTGCTGCTGAATATGGGTCACCTGATTCCCCCAAAATGTTGTCTGAATTGTGAGGTCTGCTGACTCTTCACCCTATGGGGGGAAGATGGAGAAGTAGGCCAAAGGCACATGGAATGGAAGGAAGGTGTTGGGCAAAAGTGGATGGGAACCTGGGAGGCAGTGACCATGAGATGGTCGAGTTCAGGATCCTGAGACGAAAGAAAGGAGAGCAGCAGAATATGGACCCTGGACTTCAGAAAAGCAGACATTGACTCCCTCAGGGAACTGATGGGCAGGATCCCCTGGGAAAATAACATGAGGGGGAAAGGAGTCCAGGAGAACTGGCTGTATTTTAAAGAATCCTTATTGAGGTTTCAGGAAAAAACCATCCCAATGTATAGAAAGAATAGTAAATATGGCAGGCAACAAACTTGGCTTAACAGTGAAATCCTTGCTGATCTTAATCGCAAAAAAAGAAGCTTACAGGAAGTGAAAGATTGGACAAATGACCAGGGAGGATTATAAAAATATTGCTCAGGCATGCAGGAGTGAAATCAGGAAGGCCAAATCACACTTGGAGTTGCACCTAGCAAGGGATGTTAAGAGTAACAAGAAAGGTTTCTTCAGGTATGTTAGCAA
>NC_133772.1:118245747-118250882 GCF_003597395.2 Chelonoidis abingdonii | reverse complement strand
CCCTTCCAACCCTGATATTCTATGATTCTATGATTCTGTGATTCCCTCTGAGACATTTTCCACTTGGATTATTGAGAACACCTTCTCCAGTTCTGGGATCGGCAACCTTTGGCACATGGCTCTCCAGAGTAAGCACCCTGGCGGGCCGGGCCTGTTTGTTTACCTGCCGCGTCCGCAGGTTCAGTCGATTGAGGCTCTCACTGGCCGTGGTTCACCATCCCAGGTCAATGGGGGGGCAGGAAGTGGCGTGGGCCAAGGGATGTTCTGGCTGCTACTTCCCACCACCCCCGTTGGCCTGGAGTGGTGAACCGCGGCCAGTGGGAACTGTAATCGGCCGAACCTGTGGACGTCACAGGTAAACAAACCAGCCCAGCCTCCCAGGTTGCTTACCCTGGCAAACTGCGTGCCAAAGGTTGCTGATCCCTGGTTTAGGGTAAAGCATATATCCAAAGTTACACAGTAAACCACTTCCTTTATGTACATTTTACACATTATATTATGTTTACTATATATTGCATCACATGTTTTAGGATTGGCTTGGTTACTTTGCAGAACCAATCCCTGTGCAGCATGCTCTTTCCACTCATTATCCACGCTCAACCTACCCTTTACCTCTTCTCTACATTCCTAACTTATCTTGTCCATTGTTAATAATGATTTCCTAGGTGTTCTCCTTCTTATCTTAGCTGGCTCAGACACTCTGTCTTTTTAACCCACTGACCGACCTATTTACTTGTCTTACTTGGTACAAACATTCTGTTTTCAGCCTAATGACCTATTTACCTCTCTAATTCTATCCTCCAAGACACGAGACCTCCCTCCATGTGTTAATTGCTTATATCAAGCCAGGCCTTAGCTATAGAGGGGTTTAGGCCAGAACTGCTTGTCCTCATCCAGAAGTGGGAAATAAGCACCCAGGCTTGCTGGCAGGATCAAGAGGTTCAGCTGAGTCTTCTTAAAACTTCTCTCTGAGATTTATTAGCTCCAGAAATTTTCCATTTCATAGTAAACCCATTATAAAAATTTTCAAGAGCCTAGAGAGTACTAATGCCTTTTTGACAGCTTTAAAAAGACAGGCATTTAGCTATGTCTGCTAATTCCATTCAAGAGCATGGATCTTTAAAAGTGGATTTATTTGGTTGGTTAGGCACTTTTAGCTGTAAAATATTTAAACATTCTTCCAATGTTCAATAAATTAAAAATGTTTTCCTCAGACCTGAAGCTTCTCTGACCCATCAAATATTTAAATTAATTAAATACTCTAGACCCCATGTCCAAAATACTATGTACAAGAGTTTTTTAAAATTCCTCAGAAATTTGGATTTTATCCACGCCTTTTGTTTGCTGCAGTTTTCAGACTTTTGCCCACAAGAAAACACTATGGCCCAGTCCCACAAGCTCCAAGCTTTCCATATGGTCCTTGGTCCTTCTCCTGAGCTGCATACTCAGGTATACCATTACCCTAAAAAGGTATTCCCCTGCCTTTACATCCAGCTGTCTTCCAATCAGACTGCTTCTGCCTCTCTATGCTTTCTGGTATTTCCAGAAGCTGAGTGTGCAGTTGGAGAAATATTGAAGGGCAAATCAGAAGAAGGCAGAGTAAGTTGTACTGAACATTGCCATTTAACAGGAAGATGTTAGAGCTGGTCAAAAATTTTCTAGTGAAGAAAATGCTGATTTGTTGAAGACTAAACTTCACAGAAACATGCGATTTTGACAACATTTAATTTTGAAAAAAAAATGGATCGTAGCATTCTGATCAGGTCAAAACATTCCACTTGGCAGAAGGGAATGTTTTGATTATCTGTTTCACAATGACTTTTCATTTCAGTTTTACATTCTATAACAAATACCAAAAATCAAAATCAAAAATCAAAACCGATTGAAATCACAATGAAATATTTTGCTTTTATCCAAACCAAACATTTCAATTGACTTTATTTTATTTATTTATTTATTTGGGGGAAAGGGGGACTAGGGAGGAAATGTTGACCTTTTTTTCTTTAATTCCATTTTAGAACAAAAATGGAAACTTGTAGAATTTCCCAGACAATGGAAAATCTCATTGCATTCCCATTCTAGAAGCAGCATTGTGCTTAAGCCAACCTGGGAGGTCAGAGGAATGTGAGGCAAGGCAGAGTAGATGGCTGTATTTGGGAGGAAAAAAACAAATGTGTTACTTTCTTCTTCTTAGCATATACACAATGTGCTTCAGTTGGCAATGACCAGGATTCATCACCGAATTTGGTCCTCTGGTTGGATGATTAGCTTTCCCAGCTTGGGACAGGTACTGACGTTGAGTGTGACATGAGTGCTGACCCAGGCCCACCACGAGTTACCGAGGGAATTGTGAACAATAAGATAAGCACCTTGGCCCAAGTTACCTCCCCCTTTTCCCTCCTCCCCCCCCCCTCAACTTTTAATGTTAAAAGACACAGAAGAAGAGAACCAATCTACATGTATGGGTCCTGTCTAGCTACTCTTATGTCACACTGCTCCCTCTGAGAGGCTTGTGGCAGTAAGGCTCTGGGAAGAGGAGCGCCTTGTAAAAATGTGGAGTCCAGGTGAGAATCATGAGATCAGACCTTGGTGTATGATGCTTCTACCTCCAGGCACTGGTTTTGTTTCACTCTCCTGTCTTCCCTCTCATATTCATTTTTACCCCTCCCAGGTGCAGAAACTGCTGAAAGGGAATATCTGCTGCTCTGAGAAGAAGTAATTTATATGCTAAATGCCCTGTAAATGCCAGTGTAGTTCAAAGGAAACTACTTTATTGAGCAGCTATTCCACTGACTTCTCTATCCTTATGATAGCTGTGCCCCACTTATGAGACATGTTGGATAGAAATACTTCAGATATAAAAAATCTCCATTATGCACATCTGCCATATATTGACAAAACACCTTTTGACTGCTGAATGTGTGATCTGGCTCCTTTTTTGTGTTTGCAATCCACGTAGCAGTCAAGAGGAATCTCCCTAGGTAGGGCATCCTTCCCCTGGCTGCTGCATTCCCAGCAAGTTCTCGGATATGTTTGTGACACTTTCTGGGTATCCCCAGGTTTGTGATGCATTTTGCTACCACCTGCTCTTAACATGAGGAAGCTTTGTCTGTGCTTGTCATTGGTCTGCTCCCCACCTCCACTGGTCCGGGGCAAAACAAGCATTCCCCTTCAAGCACTGCAGGCTCTGCTGTCTCTCTACAGGTTAGCAATTGGCACACCTCAACCCTCAAGCCCTCTGAGCATCTCCCTGGAGTGTCCAGTACCTGATCCACTAGACATTTGCAGTATTCCCATAGTCACTGTTTCCAAAGAAACAGTACACCCCAGCTTACTAGTGCCACCTCAGATCACTGATTCACTTTATACACAGAACTTAGATATGTTTATAGTGAAATCAAGTAAAAGTTTATTTAACAAAACAGAGATTCAACTAGCAGGAAATAGAAGAATTGGAAGCAAATGGTTACATATAAAATAAAATCATAACATGCATTCCTGAACCTAGACTTAACTAACAAGTTACTCCCATGTCTTGTAGAATATTGCTCACCCAAAATCCTTGCAGTATTTTACAGCCAGGCTGGCTGTGACCCCCCCTTTCATGAGACAAGCAGACTGTCAGATTGCCTCATCAGTGAAGGAGTTAGTCTATTCCTTTGCACTCCAGGATACACCACAACAATCATTTGTCTTTATTCATGAACAGGACACCCTCCTCTCCCTCCTGCTGTTAGTTTCATCCTGTAGATTTTCACTAAGATTATGGTGATCTCTGACAGCTACTGGCTCTTGGTAGAGACCTCACATGCAACACTCACACTTAGAAAATAAACCTTCTCTATTTGTAATGGTATTATTAGCACACTTACTAAAGTCACAAACACTCCAACCCAGCAAAGTAGACAGAGCTAATACAAAACCTGCCTCTGAGCATCTGTGTGCTCTCACAATACTTTGCAAAAGGACCTGAAGAGCTAGTTATCATCCTCATAATCAGGCTCACCGGCACTACCTGGCATCTCCCAAGAGTTACATCTCCCAATGCACACAAGCCAAAATACACTTTTTTAATGTGTTACACTGATTCCACTATGCCTAATGCATATTCAGTAGGAAGTTCATTCCCTTTTCCTTATATATATTCTCTCTCAGCATATGCACAGTGAGCCCTACCATTTCACAATATCATTTTCAGCCAGGTGAAGAGCCAGTAGCCTGCCGTCAAAGTAAGCCAGCAAGCACTCATCAAGGATATGTGACATAGTCTGAAGTTGACCACATCTACATCATGGATCATTAGAAAAAACACATTTGAAGAGATTGGCTGCACAATTGCCCTGTCCTGTTCAAAACCAGTTCAGGGATGACCACAGGTGACTTGGCAGGTCAAGATCTGGTGGGAAGATGGTTAGGTCAGTGACAAGGGAGTGATTAATGACTGTCATCACTGACCACTTGTTACGCCAAGCAGATTTCACTGTCATGTCCTGTGGTGACATAAGTGACCATAAAGGGTGTCTAGAAGACGTGAACTGGTGGTGGTTGAAGAGGTCTGAATACAGAGGCAAGTCGTTGTTCTCATGGATCTTGGCCAGAAGCATGACAGAGGCCACCTCACCATGAATATGAGGTGTTGCTATGTTACTAAGTATTGGCAGCTATGTCAACAGAGTTACACGGAAGTCCTAGTAACAATGTACATTGCTTTGTTAAGCTCTACATCCACCAGCCTGGTATGAGATAAGCAACACCAGACAGGAGCACAGAACTCTGCTGTAAAATAGCAGAGGGAAAAGGCTGATGTTCTAAGTGTCCAGGTGCTCACACCCCAAGTGGAGCCAGCCAGTTTTCTGAGCAAGTTGTTCTGAGTACTAACTTTGGCTGCTGTCTTCTTCAAGTGGTTACAGTATATCAATGACCTATCCAATGTCACGCCAAAGTAAACTGGGTTTGGATCATGCTGCAGATGTTGGCTATTTAAGAAAATATTTAACTTGTTGTCATAAACAGATAGCTAAGGGTTAATGTCTCTTTCACCTGGAAAGGGTTAACAAACAACACCTGACCAGAGGACCAATCAGGAAACAAGATACTTTCGAATCTCAAGGGAGGGAAGCCTTTGTTTGTGGTTT
>NC_133772.1:118152599-118245508 GCF_003597395.2 Chelonoidis abingdonii | reverse complement strand
AATTGTATTTTTCCTGGATAAGGCTGTTTATCCATTTGTTATAAGCTAATAGACCCTGTAATATTTCATCTTGATTACAGAGACAATTTTTATGTTTTTTCTTTCTTTTTATTAAAAGTTTGCTTTTTAAGACCTGTTTGATTTTTTTCCTAGTTAAGGCTCAAGGGGATTGAGTCTGTACTCACCAGGGAATTGATGGGGGAGAAGGGGGAATTCCTCTGTGTGTTAGATTCAAGGGGTTTGAATTACAGTATCTTCCAGGGTAACCTAGGGAGGGAAATGGTTTATTCCCCTTTGTTGTGAGACTCAAGGAATCTGAGTCTTGGGGTCCCCCAGGGAAGGTTTTTGGGGGATAGAGTGTACCAGCACTGGAATTTCTGGTTGGTGGCAGCACTACAGGATCTAAGCTGGTAATTAAGCTTAGAGGATTCATGCTGGTACCCATTTTGGACGCTAAGGTCCAGATTTGGGAATTATACTATGACACTTGTGACTTGTGCTTGTATTATGCAGATGAAATACGCTAGAAACCACCTTGTAAGAGCTTGGCTGCAGGCACCATTGACTACAGTAGTCTGCCATGAGCTTCACATCATCATTCAGAACCTCGTCAGTTTCTGAGGAAGACTGAGCTGATAGTTGTACCAGATGTTGTCAGCATAGATAAACTTCTGCAAGAGTGTTGCTGGCATGTCACTGATGTAGATATTGAACAGTAGTGGTGATTAGATCTGAACCTTGAGGAAGACCATTAATCTGACACTTCCAGGAACTGCAACGGTCATCCATGTGTACTCTGAACTGCCTATTTTGGAGGAAGAGCTCTAGTACTTCAACCACCCAGTCAGGCTCACCAACAGAAATTCTGGCCCCCAGGGCTGTCACTAGCGGGGACAGGGTTTGGGGCTGAAATGACTAATCTGTCCCTTCTGGGACTGCCCATGCTGGCCTGCTCCCTCCCACCCTGGTCAGCAGGCCTGCACCTAATGCAGAGCCACTAGAGAGAGTATACACAGAAGGCCTCTGTGCCAAACCATGCCATAAGCAGCAGTCAAATCCAGGAAATTTGTATTTCCCCACCTTATTAATGTTGGGGTGCTCTTCTTCTATAGGTTACTAGTCAGTTTACTTCAAACTTGCCATTTACATCAATTTGTTACCATCACACTCTTGTGTTAGATATCCGCTGATGTTCCTAATTTAAAACATCCCAAGCTGGTATAAAATAGTATCTTGTGGATTACTGTCAGCAGTTTAGTCATCACAACATTCAATCTTGTGATATTTTATATTACAGGGTTAGTCCTGGTTAACTATGTATGCTAAGGCTTTTGGTCCTTATGCCTTGTTAGCTAATGTATTGTTGTAGGTTCATTGTTTTACTGCCTGAATTTATGCTTATGCTTTATCTAGCAAATACCTATACTTATAGACTACACCTGTGCCCTGCCTAGTTAGTACCACACGGTCCCTGGGTCACAATGTTGCACAATGATGTGTGTGAATTCCCAAAGAAATTGCAGTTGGAGACTTTCTCACCACATGACAATTCATTATGTTGATCAAGATAGAGATGCTAACACAGTCATATCACATAGGAAACGTGTAACAGATGTGTTTGGAGACTGAGTAGAACACCGCTTCAATTGCCTGTGAAAATGTCACTCAAGCTTTACAATAAACTTCAAAAGGAAGTAATGTTGGTCTACAGGTTAGACCAGAGGGTGTATAATTTAAACTCCGGGGTTCTGTTCCTTGCTCAGCCACTACCTTGTACCTCTTCTCTATCATTCTTTTTACCCATCTTTGCTAAAAATAGGCCATATCATCAACCCTAGGTCTATATTTTGAGCATCCAACAGTTCAGCATGTTTGGCTCCAGTGGCTTGGTTTACCATTGCTCTTTCTAAAGAAAGAGGACATTTGCAAAAACCAGATCCTTTTGAATGCCCCTAAAGTTTAGGTATACTTACATCTCTGGGTATGATTCAGGCCCATCTATAATTTTATCAGGAGTATCCTAATATCAGAGTATCACAAAAACACCAGTCTCATAAAATCAGTGGACCTCATTACAAATTAAATGTTTGTAACCTTCCAGTGACTTTAGTACCACAATCTCCTATTTTAAGTATAGGAACATACTATCGTTACTGCATGTGCCTTGGATGGTGAATTCTAAGTTCTTGATTGTTACTTACTATACACCAAAGAGGTTGTGGAACCTACAAAATGTTTGTAAAGTGTTTTCAAGTCCTCAGGGGAAAGGCATTAGGTAAGTACAAAGTAGCAGTATAATGGACTTTCTTAGAAAATATGAAGATGAAAAAATTCCTTTGAGTGGAAAACATACATATAAGTTGTGATTTTCAAAAGCACTTGGCATTGGCTTTATTCTGCTCCCAGCGAAGTCAATGGTAAAACTTACAATGAGATCAATGGAAGCAGAACGAGAACCAAAGAAACATAAAATACTAATGAATTTCATCTACTTGTTGGTTCCTCAGGCTGCACTTACAAAGTGTGTATCTACCCTTTAAAATACCAAATTCTCCTACATGCACTTACTTGTGGGCTGTTCCTCACTGGTATAATCAGAATGATCACTGAATAGATAATTGAACTCTTTTATACTCTTAAGGCACTTTTTAATAAATGATTATCCTTTTTGGAGAATGGTATATTAATAAAATGTTTATGATTGCTTTAAACCTGCTTTGAACATCCATTTAGGGTAAATGCTGGATCTTACTTGAGAGAATCATACTGCATTACCTCCCAACACAGACAGTTAGGGGACACTTACTTATTCCGTAAAACCAAAAAGTGAATGGAAAATGCCAAAGTCCAACACCCTAAGGTTTGGTACAGCTTTCACATATGCTGTCATAAACAGATAGTTAAGGGTTAATGCCTCTTTTACCTGTAAAGGGTTAAGAAGCTCAGTAAACCTGACTGACACCTGACCAGAGGACCAATAAGGGGACAAGATACTTTCAAACCTTGGTGGAGGGAAGTCTTTGTTTGTGCTCTTTGTTTCTGGGCGTTGTTCGCTCTTGGGACTAAGAGGGACCAGGCGTCAATCCAGGCTCTCCAGATCTTTCTGAATCAGTCTCTCATGTTTTAAACTTGTAAGTAATAGCCAGGCAAGGCGGATTAGTCTTATTTTTGTTTTCTCAACTTGTAAATGTTCCTTTTTTTGCTGAGAGGATTTTACCTCTGTTTCCTGTGATTTTGAACCTAAGGCTAGAAGGAGTTCCTCTGGGCTATATGAATCTGATTAACCTGTAAAGTATTTTCCATCCTGATTTTACAGAGATGGGTTTTTTACTTTTCTTTCTTTAATTAAAAGCTTTCTTTTTAAGAACCTGATTGATTTTTCCTTGTTTTAAGATCCAAGGGGATTGAATCTGGACTCACCAGGGACTGGTGGGGGGAAAAGAGGGAGGATGGTTAATTTCTCCTTGTTTTAAGATCCAAGGAGTTTGGATCTGTGTTCACTAGGGAATTGATGAAGCCTCTCAAGGCTGCCCAGGGAGGGGAAGGTTTTGGGGGGGGACAAGAAGTGATCCAGACAGTGAAATTTCTGGATGGTGGCAGAGTTACCAGATCTAAGCTAGTAATTAAGCTTAGAAGTGTCCATGCAGATCCCCACATTTGTACCCTAAAGTTCAGAGTGGGGAAGGAACCTTGATATATGCAAAAGTCAAGCAGTATGGAAACAGGAGGGAGAAAACAAATCTTTAATTATGAAAGGATGTGTGACGCAGTTCTGTCATAGTTCTATATAAAATCTTATATAGTATCTGAGCACCTTCCACTAGTGCATTAAGCAACCTGACTGACATCTGTCACATATGGCTCATTCTCTCTTCCTCTCTGCCAGGGGAGAATTGTGTGTACAGTTTTGTTTTGTTTTGATATGGTTTAACTTTGGGGTTTTTCAAACTTCCACTCTGCGCTGTGTTTATATGTGAGAGGAAAGTGGAAGAAGTGTGCCTTGCACTTGCACTGGAAGGTGGAGATATTTGTATTGGTACTTCATTCCTCTTGGAGTTTGTTACACTGTTTGAGATGGTCCATGAGGAGCTTTACCCTTATTGTAAAGAGTTCTGTTTTGCCAGAGGAATGTACCCTGTTCACCATAACATTCATCCCAGAATGTTAAGTAGTCTTTTAGATATACTGGGCTCAGGTCACTGAGTGCCTTGAAGATAGGGACTGAGATCCTGCACTTGATTAGATATTGTGTGGGAGGCCAGTGTAGAAAGAGGAGGGCAGATCTGATACGCTCACCATAAGGTTGCTGAGGAGCAGTTCTGCAGTTTTCTATACTAGTAGGAGGTTCCTAAGGGCTGATGGCTTCACATTTATACTGGGCTAGTGGAATTGTCTTCTTACCTGGAGTCCTCCAGTGCAGAAACAGTCTAGATTTCTTAATAACATGGGAGAAGGCAGTGGAAAGAGATTTCCTCTAATCTGTTGAAAGAATAAGTATATTTTGCAACTACAGGACAAAGTGGAGAAATGTCACAATATTATGGAGAGTTCTTTAACTATAAATGTTCAGAGGATGACAATTCAACTTACAATCAGATGATAGCGAGATAACTGGCATGGGCCTAAAACTCAGTTTAGCAGTTCCAGGGGTGATTGAGGGCCTGAAGAAACTACTATCAACATTAGCAGAAGAGTCACCAAGATAAGGAGAGAAGGTAAAGAGAAAAAGGGATGCTGGGTGAGGAGAAGGATACAACCAGCAATGACTGAACTGAGGAGGGTAAGGAAAGAGTTGCATGGATTAGGAGAGATATTTTGAGTTATTAGCAAAAAGGTAGGGTCTGGAAAGGGGATAAATGGAGGTTATGTAGTGGAGCTCCCACTCTGAATTTGTGCTGGAAAGCCTATCTGACCTTACTGATTCTTCAGTAATGGGCAAGAGGGGTTAATCCTCTAAGGTGCTGAGCATCCGTACCTCAGCACCTGAGTGCTCGCATCATGTTTAGCTCAACACAGGAGTGGTCTCATAAAGCCTTGTTCTGCCTTCAATTATACATCATGAATCCTTATTGAATGTGAGAGGCTAATAAATAATTATTAAGAAGAAGAATTAATGATGTATTTTGGTAGCATACTCATTGTGTTTGGTGTAGCCTACGCTCACGCTCACATGACACGTGGGCATCATGTGAGTATAGACAAAGCCCAAAAGATATTACACTTAGTGTTGGTGTATTGTGTTGTGCTGTGATGCTGTCAGATTTCACACAGCTAAATATGGTTGAGTGAGGATATGATGTGCCTGGGAAGCACTTAAGAAGCAGGGAGGTGTTCCGGAAAACGGTGTTGATGACAGGTGGTGTCACTCTTCCCAACAGAGACACAAAGCTGATGTAAGAGTGTGATGCATGTTCTATCTGAGGTGCTTATATAAGAAACTTTCATTATGTAGAGTTAATTAATCTTATATTAGAATAATTCATGTTTTCATCTGAGAAGCAGACAAGAAACAGTATGAATTAGAAGTAGGACAAACAGCTGTATCTTGAGTTTATGACTATGGAACCTGGGACATTCAACCAACCCCATCCAAGCGAGAGAAAATAGCAGTCACAAGTAATCATACATTCAGTGCCCCTCACACAGGAAATGTGCAGCTCTGAGAGAATGTCAATAAACTAATTGAGCTTGAACAGAAATAGAAAGAAATTTTCAATATAAAAAATGCAGCCAGAACAAGAGAGATTCTATTGAACGAGATATTAAATAGGAGAGTGAATCTGATCGAATACAATATAACAAATATAAAACAGATGAAGTATCAAATAAAACAATCCTCTGAAATTACTCACTGATTGGGAGTCTAGAGGTCAACCAAGGAGAGACTAAGTAAAAAGACCAAGAAAGGAAAGGAAAGGAAAGAGTAACTGGAACACAGAAATCACCAAACTGGACCACATCCAAGATCCATCTGGTCTAATATCCTGTCTATGATAATGGACAGTACCAGGTGTTTCAGATTAAGTTTTAAAAACCCCACAGTAGGCAAAAGCGGACTAAACTGTCCCACACATAGGTGTCATCCTGATCTCTGGGAGTTCAAAACTGTTTTAAACCATGAAGTATGACATTTAATACCCTTTCCAATATTTTTGTTATAATTAGAATAACTCTGCATATTCTTATTATCCATAAAACTAGGCAATCCCTTTTTGAATCTTGTTAAATTCTTGCCCTCAACAATTTTCTGTGGCAGTCAGTTCTAGAGCTTAAGCACACATTGTGTGATAAAGCAGTTCCTTTTCTGGGTTTTGGTTTCCCACCATTTAATTTCATTGAATGTCCCCTTGTTCTTGTTATGGGACAGGAAAGAGAGGATTTCCTTATCAAACTTCTACAGATCATTCATTAATTTACTGCATATACTTTTATCATGTCCACTTTTATTTGTCTCCTTGCTAAAACAAACAATCCCAATCTTTTCCATCGCTCTTCATGTATGAGTTTTTCCATGTCCTTCATCATTTTGTTATTCATCTCTGAACCCCTTCAGTTCTGCAATATCCTTCTTGAGGTGAGGTGACCAGAACTGCATCAGTATTCCAGGTTCTGTATTATTATTCACCAGACCATCCCTTATGCATCCTAATATCTTGTTAATATCCTATGCATCCTAACATCTGGATATATGATAGCTCTTAGTAAAGTGGTCTTGATGTGGAAAAAGGCTAATGAATCTTCCAGTTTACCTGGTAGAATCATTTTGGAACAAGGGAACTGCCAACGAATTTTGAAAGCACCACAGATTTAGAAAAGGTTGACCCCTAAGGATCAAGTTTTGCTTGCCAAATATTGTACAGTATGTTCCAGAATCACATGAATCACCATTCAAATACACCCAGTTGTGAGATGCAATATGGAAACTGTAACAGTGCATAGAAGCACCACATGCTATGGCAGGAATTGGTGAAGGATTGCATGCCTAGATCTTGACCCAGAGAGGAGCCTCCATACATAGATGTCCTGCTTAGGCTCAGAATGGGGGGAACAACCACATCTGTAACACTGTCACTCCATCTGCTGCAGCCTACAGAAGTCTCTCTGTGGGGATCAAGAGTGTAATAGCAAAAGAGGCATAGCAAGGGGAAAATGAGCAGGCCACTGGTGTGGCTGGCTGAACAAAATCTCTTCTGGGCCCATAGACACTCTTCAGGCAATGTAATTGGCCGCCAGGTGCATTCTGTTCTGTATACCCCCTCCATAAGTACCCAGGGTAGTTACATCTATACCAAACCCTAGTAACATGTCTCCAGTGGAGACTTTGCTGCCAGACAGCAGCATCAGCACTATTGGGGGCCATAGATTAAGAAAGCTCAGGACTCTTCTGTGTACACTGACTGCATGAGATGAAAGGATTTGTCGTCATTTCCCATATTTTATTGGAATGGCATAGAAACCAGGTAGAAGGAGCCTTGCCTTTCCTCACAGAACAACCAGTGGGATTCTCCCTGGTTTCCCTCACCTTAATCTCCTTCTTGCTGCAAGTGTTTAGGTGCCTGGTGAGGGTATTTCAGTTGCCCCTGAATCTGCCAGTATGAGCCATTGTCCAAGGCCCAGGTTCATGGACTGACCAGACTTTTGGGAGGGTTTTTTTTGGTCCTTTCCCATACTCATACTGTAGATCACATAAAGAATGGACACCACATTACTTTCAGTTCAACTCTGTACAAGAAGTTGAAAACTTTAAATAAAATGCAAACTTGTAATACTTCATGCATTTCATTGCTCCATGACTTATTACTCTGGGATGTGTTAAGCAGCCATTTGATGTCATTGTTGGATCTCATAAATTAGTCAGTGTGGGTATGTGTCAGTAATTGGGTGTGAGACCCAAGGAGTGCAAAAAGTGCTGTAGGTAATTCAGAAAACTCTTGAAGTTAGTATTGAACCAATACTGCAGCATGGTGTTAGGTTGTCCGTATGCTGTCTTTCAGATGTGGCATACAGTGAACATCAGAACCCCCTGTCAAATTATTTCCAGAAACAGGACTTCTTCGTAAGAATATTGTTTAGCCATAATATCAAAACTAAAGGGTATATTCCTATTGTTTGGCCAAAGTCCTAACTGTGTCATTACAGTCCATCTATATAAATCCCCTCTGTTGTAACTGGGAAGAGATATTGTTCACATCCTGCCCTAAAATAATTTGGAGTCACTGTTGCTGTATTTCACTGATGGATGAAGTAATTCCTGTTTATCAGTTTGGTAAGCATTTTGGGAGGAAAGGTAAAGAATAAATATAATATCATTATCATTATTTTGAAAGGCTGAGTAATGCAACATCATTGAATCATAGAAATTAGAGATGAATACCTATTAGGTCATCTTCTCCAGGCTAGTTACAAATGACTCAAATGAGTTTTACATTATTTCTATTGTGTCCCTTGGGACATTATTCTGCAGTCTTGTAGATCTCACTTATAGAGATAATTTCCTGACAGTGAACAAAATTTTCCTTTACTCAGGTTCAACTTATTACTCTTAGTTATGTCCCTGAGGTGCCCCTAAATAATGTATCCCATGTTTTGATAAATGAACCCTTCATTATTATTATTATTATTATTATTATTATTATTATTATTATTATTATTATTTATTTAATCCCTTAATGACCCATGCAGGTTCAGGATTCCATTGTGCCAGACACATAAAGGAAGACATACTCCTTACCCCAATGAGCTCACAATCTAATTTGAAATGACCCAGTAAGTGAGTGTGACACACAAGAGGCAGCAGAAAGGTAAACAAAACTAAAATCATGCAGTTACAAGTTAGTTATTGCTTGTTTCTGGTGATTTCAAATAATTTGAAAGTCATTTATACTTAAAAAAAAATCAGCTCTACCTGACTGCCCTTCAGCCCCAGTATCATTGATTTTGAGTAGGCAAAACTGGACTATGGAGAAGGATTTGAAGGATAATAGGGAAACTCTTCTGTCAACATTTGGCCAGACTACGCATACGCATTTTCATCTTTCCTACATCTGTCTATCTCAATTGATCGATCTATCACACCAGTCACCATAGTGTCTAAATGCTATTCTAGACATATTTCTGCAAAGGAGATCCCAAGAGACCATAGTTGTGGTTTCACCAGTGTTATAGAGAGGATCATCATCTGTGAACCTCTATTCTAAGATATGTTGCCTCTCTGTACATAGTTCCAAAAGACCTTTCCTTTTTGCTGTTGTATAGCATTGCAAGTTAATTTCCATTTTTCAGTCCCCCTCTCATCACCCCTGGATCTCTTTTGACTTTACTGCTTGTAAGTTTTCTCTCTTTCATTGAATATGTGTTATGAATTTTCCCCCCAAATGTATTAGCTTACATTTTTTCAGGTTTTCAATGGTATGCCTGATTCTGCAATCTTTACTTGCCTTGAGAAGGGCTTACGGGTGTGTAGTGCCATTGAGGTCAGTGGGACTACAAGTATGAGTATTAGCAGCCAAATGTTCAAAAGACCTCGGTTCCCCTTTAGGCATCTATGTGAAGCATCCAGATTTCAAAAATGTTCAGCACCCAGCAGTTCCCAATAATGCTCTCAGTGGGAGCTGGGCTCTTTTGAAAATCTGGTGTTAAATGATCACACAGTTTGATGAATAAGGTTTTCTATATCCTGCCCATTTTTACTCTAGATTCTATGGCATGATTACTCTGTCGTCAGTGGTGTTTGAAACTCCTCAAATTAGTCTTGAATCATGTGTTACTGAGTTGTTTTGCAGACCCCCCTTTTCCAAATATTCAATAACGACATTAAATAAAACTCAACCCAGCACTGATGCCTGCAGCACCCTTAATATCTCTCTCTAATTTGACACATTGCCATTTATTAATAGTGCTGAAACCTGTTTTTAGTCCATGACCAGAGCTGCTATCCAAGCCAATTTGGCTGTAAGCCCTTTTTAACGTAAATCCTTCTGATGCCAACTGCTACTGTAGTTTCCTAAATATCCTAGTCACTGATCAATGCCCAACACGTCTTAAATTAGTAATTATACCAGTCACTGAAATGGAAATACTGAGACCTATTAAAGAGACAGAATCCATTCCAGCTGCACCTGCCTCCTAATGATATTATTTCATATCAAATAAAGGAATTTGATAAGATGGATCCAGACACAGTCAAATCTCATTTGGTACACATGGTTTCTTACAAAATAATTAAAAGACGAAATAATGGCCAAATATGGTTCAGAGGAGTACATTAGATTCTTTTCTGAGTTTAAGGAAACAGTGAACTTGGAGGGATGTTCAATGTTAGCGACCATTCACTGTGAGCTTTTTGCTGTGCTATCAATACACCAAGACATACAAGAAGCAATACTGCTCCTTAATCCAAGGCAAAGAGGCTTTATGTAATGAGTGCTGTGCAAGAAAAATATAAATGCTAAAACTGTATGGCTGATCAGTCTGTGAATTTGATTCAGCAGAGGGGCACCATATTTTCTGCCGCTGTGATGTTTCCACTGCAGTCCTGGGATACTGTCATGCAACTCTGTGAAACAAATATCAAGACATAGCCATGGTGAACGTCAGCTGCTTTCCTGAGGCTGGAACCAAAAGTGCCCTATGCTCCTGGAATTCACATCTAGAGCTAAAGGAACTGGAGACCATGTTCTGGCAGCTCATCACTGGAGCACTGGGGATAAAAGATGGCTGGATATCAAGGCCAGAGGAATTCTGTATTGTTGGATTTCAGCCCAGGTGCTGCAAAGTCACTAAACTGGAGGGTGAGTGGATCTGTATCATTCCCCATCATTCACCTACCCCTTAAAGGGCAACATTTATTCAATGATTCAAATAATTATATTTGTCCCCTGTATAGTATAGCAATTTAAATCTTCAAAGAAGTGCAATAACTGTCAGTCCCATTAACCCCCTGTGAGCTAGGTAACTATGTAATATTATCCACATTGTCCAGATGAGGAAATTGAAGTGGGGATGAGGATTGGAGTTCAGTGGTTTGCTCAATGTCTCACAATGAGTCAGTGGGTTTGAGTTTAGGGGTGCCTGGCTCCCAGGCCCATTCTCAGTTCACTAGATCTTGATGTCTCTAAAATCAACATATAATATTTTGTCTGCCAATTGCAGATTCTCCCCAATTTGCTACATATAAAACCAAAATGAGATCACAAAATCAGAATGCCATGTTGCATGTAGCAGGCAAAAGGCAGTTAAATTCAGCTTGTGACATCACTTGATGACAACATTCAGTGACTCAATGGGGAAGGCTTCAGGCTCATAGCAGTACTTGTTGACTGATATTTATCTGTCTTGTAACCCAATAAGCACTTCAAGAGTTAACCAAGAAAACGAGGTGCCAATCCTTTATTTTGAGGCTAAATAGTCCTGCAGACAAGGATCAAGATTTATCAATATATTATAATGCACTTTTATAGTGAAATTATTTATTTTCCATTCTAACAGAAGCAATTTCATTTTGACAGGGCAGCCAAGAATCTGAAGAAGAATCGGTGTTGAGGGTAACCAGCAGAGGCAATGGCATTTTATTATTCACCCTCCTCATCTTACTCACACTGCTTTCCAGTGAAAGATTAGTCTGTGTCGCTTAGCAGGGCTCAAAGCCTTGCACCTTTTATGTGGTGACTTTGAACACAAGGACCCTCTAGTGGTTACATTTTCAACATAGAATTTGCATACTTTGCTTCTCAGAATGGAGTATTTAAGAACTAAAAAGATGAAGAAAGCATTGCCTTTTTTCCTTTCCCTCTCCATCAGCAAAGGGAAATAACCTTGGCTTTCTCTGATCTCCTGACAAGTTAATTGCATTCCTTCTCTTATCATTTCAAGTAGAACACTGGGAGGCTTCCTAGTCTCTTGGCCCTCTTCTTGGCAGATGTGACAAAATTCAGCCTTCTGAAATAGATGTGTGGTCGCCTTTTGACCTGCTTTCTACAGAGCATTTTTTCCCTGCATTTCCCTAGATGTCAGTGCAGAGTGGATGGGATATAAATTATTGCAGAGACAGTGATGTCTAGTGGTTTAGGCAGAGGACTGCCTCTTAGGACACTGAATTCTGTTCCCAGCTCTATCATTGAATTGTTGTGTAACCTTTGATAAGTCACTTAAATGTTCCATGCCACGGTTTGAAATGGATATAAGAAATGCTTATCTCCCTTGCAGGTGTATTGTGAGCCTCAGTTAGACCTTCACTGTCTGTTATGCCCAGGTCTGAGTAGGGAGAAGCATCGCTCTACTCCAGCAGTCTACAGAGACATGGTATGATCGAGGGCACAGGGCCATTGATCCACATCCCTTCTGACCCTTTCTGGACTATCTCCATTCTTGGGATTGTGAGAGGGCCTAATTCAGGGGTCGGCAACCTCTGGCACACGGCTCGCCAGAGTAAGCACCCTGGCGGGCTCGGCCAGTTTGTTTACCTGCCATGTCGGCCGTTTCAGCCAATTGTGGGTCCCACTGGCCACAGTTCACCGTCCCAGGCCAATGGAGGTGGCAGGAAGCGGTGAGGGATGTGCTGGCCGTGGCTTCCTACCACCCCCATTGGCCTGAGACGGCGAACCACAGCCAGTGGGAGCCATGATCGGCTGAACCTGCCAACATGGCAGGTAAACAAACTGGCCCGGCCCGCCAGGGTGCTTACCCTGGTGAGCTGCGTGTCAGAGGTTGCCGACCTCTGGCCTAATTCATCTCTGTGCAAGTGCACAGCCTAAAAGCAAGGGAAGGTGACGGAGCCTCTCCTACCATGGGGCTGCCCAGTTCCTTCCTTAGCATCCAGCAGTGATTAAGGCAGAAACAAAGCTCTTTGTTAAAGATTCAGCAACCCCCCATCTGCAGTGAAGTACACAGACTCTCACACTCTCTCTGCTCTACGGGCTCTAGGACCCAGATGGTGTCTCTCCCTGCCTCCCCCCCAAACAACAGGGCCCATAGGGAGAACTGCAGAAAGGAGGAGCCAGCCAGAGATTCTGGTGGCAGGAGAAGCAGCCAAAGCAGAGATATCTACATATTCCACCTGTAGAATGTCCTCAGACTTTCTCTGTCCTGTGCAGATTGGCTGTTTGCTCCAACCTTCCCCATCCTTCTCCCCCTGCATCTTCTCAGTGTCTTCACCTCAGCTTCACTCCACACTTGCTCCTCTTATCCTCTTCTACTCTATCCTGTCCCCACTTACCTCCTTTAAGTTTTCTTTTGCTCATCCCCTCCTCTGTAAACCACATTGTAATCCACATCCCTGGGTGGTCCAGCGAAAACGCTCTGAGAAAGAGAGAAGAGAAGACTTGATATTCCTGATATTTATAAAAGGGGGTAAAAACAGATGTTGATGATTTGGGGAGCAGGGAGGTGGCAACTTTTAGGCCTTGTTCTTCATAGGAGCAAGATAAATACATGTGTAAATTAAGAGCACAAACCCAGTTATTTTTTATCTTTTCAGGTCACTTTTAGCAGAAAGAATCAGGCAAAGAGATCTTGTGGTTAAAGGAAAGGGCCAGGAATCAGGATTTCTAAGTCCTAATTCTGGCCCTATCATTTATGTATTTGTTTGATCCTGAGCATAAGGCAGCCTCCTTGTGCCTCAGTTTACTATTCTGTGAAACAGATATATCATTTCATGGCAGGGGGTATATAAGTGCAAAGTATTGTTTCCCTGGAGTGGGTAAGTCCACTTAAAAAATTGTTCTATCACTGTAATTAGCTGACTGCATAGACACAAGAATTCAGGACACTTGGTGTGTTTATTCCGTAATGTATCCTAGTGTACCCACAATGCTTCTGCGGGTTATACATATTTCACACAGGACTGTGCTCAGGGTATAAATGCAAGGTTTGCACTGGAGCTGTATGGGAAAAGATGTGCTAACTGTACTGAGTTCTTCCTACATGCTTTGCAAATTTGAACTGTAGAAGGTAAAGCCATTCTACAATAATATGACAATTAGTCTATATATGACTAGCTTCACCTCTACTTTTATTTCTATTAGGTCAGATTATTGATTAACATTAATAGGGTGAAAGCTGTGTCTATAGTAGCAGACCTGCTCTGGGGAAACTATTCCATTTAAAAATATCCTTCGATACAGGAATTGTGCAATACAATTTTTTTTAATGTTTATATTAGTAAGAAACTGAACATCTGAAATTTTGTACAACTTTATAGATATTCTGACCCTTTTTTTGTACTTTTGGGTCCATCCCTAGCCATTCCTTGACCTCTGTTCTGAAACTGTTGACCATGGGAGCAAATCTGATAAAAACATCTGCCCACTAAGTACAAGGTCTAGGAGAGCATCCAGTTCATTTCACATAAACCATTGTGCAGCCATCAGATGATAATCAGTTGAACTGCAGTCATTGCAACCCAAGGACAAGATGTAAAAGTGTGACTTTACAGATGAAAGGCTACTTATCTCATTACTTATTCCCAGCCACCTAATCACCCACCAGTTCGTTAATGTATTCTGACCTAAACTCTGACATTATTCTGTGCTACATTTCCCCAATTCTTTTTTTCTTTTTCGTTTCTTTTTTTTTAATAGAGGAGCAATACATTTTATTTTTCATCGTAGCCATTCAAAACTTTTGACAAAATTGTCCTTTGCAAAAAGTTAATATGTTCTTACACTAAGCCTTTTAAACATGATTCATTTAACAATTACTGTATTAAGGCTTTGATCAGGTAGTTTAGTGTTGCTGTTGCGTGGGAAACATGCTCACTCATTTTACTACTGATACGTGCCTAGAAAAGAAAACTTTATTAAAATGTAATTAATTACACACTTTAAAGGTCACCATTAATAAAAATGAACATGTAGATTATTAAGCCTATAGAGAAAATCATTAATGATATATTTGGATGTTGTTAACGCGAAATATTCTAAAAAGCAAGTATAATGCATTATGTTTGAAGGATACAGCAGATTCCTTGTCCCTTGTCATATAGGAAAGACCTTCATAACTTATTGTGGCTACATCACTATTTGAGTTATGAGGTCTCTGAGAAAAGTTTCTTCATAAATTTTAGTCTTCATAGTTGCTCATAATGTATCCTTCAGTGCTTCATCAGGATAATCCATTTTATCCAGGGTTATTGTGATGCTGCTTTTCTTCCTAGATAGAATTATGGCGTTTGGAAAATTCTTCAGTTCTTGCCATTTCTCTTTTTCCCACTAATCACCATAAAAGTGTCATTGGAAGACATTAATATAGCAAGTAATAGTAAAGACATTATTAATAACCCAATTTGTCCATTAAGAAGGAATTCAGAATCACTGGTTATTCACAATCAAAAAACTTTGTTCAAAAGAATCCAGGCAGTTTCCCACTGTCATGAAAACTTTAGCAGGTCACTCAACCCAGTTTAGACCACCCATCCAATCTTAACTTTCCTTCCCTATTTGATTCTTTTCTGGAAATAATCTGTTGGATGTCTTTTGTCGTTTTCATTTGGACTGATTTGGGGTCAGATTCTGATATGTTTACCCATATTGGCTGGTTCCTTACTCCATGAGCAGTCCCAGAGAAGTCAAAATGTGAGGCCTGGCATGTGCAGTAAAGATTTCCAAACAAGTATAATCCCAAAATACGTTGGGACTGATTCTTATTTACATGAAGGCCTCTTTACACTAAACTCTGGCAGTGGGAAGGAACCCTAATGACTACATATAAATATATTTTTGCCCAATTTCAGGGCCCTGTATGCTGCCAGAGTTATGTAAATGAGAACCAGGCCTATTATAGCTGAATTCTGTATTATATATATATATATGAAGAGCTGGACAGCACCTGGACCAGACATGATCCACACCTACTGGCTAAAGAAATTAACAGCAGTGCATGAACGCCTAGCAGCACAGATGAACCAGCTGCTAGCAGCAGGCTCCCACCCAAACTGGCTAACACAAGGAAGGACAGTCTGATCATGAAAGACCCCTGGCAAGGGGACAGTAACCGGTCCAAACTACCGCCAATAACCTGCCTCCCACAACATGAAAAGTCCTATCAGGCATCATATAGCTGCCAAGCTACAGGACCACATGCGCAGTAACATGAGCACAGCTCAGAAGGGCATTGGAACAACACCAGAGGCTCAAAACACCAGTATGTCTCATAGATAAGCAGTCGCCCATTAGACTCAAGGTCTAGACACGACCAATCTGAGCCACGGAAGCCTGGATTGGACTATAGGAAAGCCTATGACTCAATGCCGCACACGTGGATCTGTGAATGTCTGGCGCTATAAAACAAAGTCAACAGGACACTAAGGACCTTCCTCAAGAACTCAATGGAGACTATGGAAGACAACACTAGAAGTCAACTCAAGGCACTTGCACAATGGCCATCAAGTGCGGCATATACCAAGGTGATGCACTGTCCCCGCTGCTGTTCTGCATAGGCTTAAACCCCCTCAGCCAGATAATCCACAAGGACTGGATACGGGTACAGGTTCAGGAGTGGAACTACATCAGCACCTCCTCTACATGGAATGACATCAAGCTGTATGCTAAGAATGAACGAGACATGGACTCGCTAATCCACCTGACGCGGATCTACAGTGAGGATATCGGGATGTCATTCGGACTGGAGAAGTGGGTGGCCGGATGGTAGTGAGAGAGGGAAAGGTAGTCAAGAGACTGATGGGGTGGAACTACCAGCAGGGCACATAGCAGACATACAGACCAGCTACAAGTACTTGGCATCCCGCAGTCACATGGAGAAACCACGGATGAGGAAGCAAGGAAGACAGCAACATCCAAGTATCACCAAAGGATAAGACAGGTCCTGAGAAGCCAGCTCAGTGGGAAGAACAAGATCCCCACGCCATCAACGGATACGCCCTGCCGGTCATCAGATACCCTGCCGGTATAAGTGAGCTGGCCAAAGGAGGACATGAGGCTGCCGATGTGAAAACCCGGAAGCTCCTCACAATGCAAGGAGGTTTCCACCCCAAGTCCAACACCCAGAGACTGTATACCAGCCGGAAAGAAGCGCGGAGCGGGGCTTGGTGAGCGTCAAGGCCACTATCCGGATGAAACCCGGAACATCCAGGAGTACATCAGTAAGATGGCCCCCAAGAGATGAGCTGCTGAGAGAATGCCTGAGGCAGAGCAGACATGGGAGGAAGACCAAGCAGAGAAGTGCCATGGCAAGACAAGACCCTTCATGGGACGTACCATCGACAGATAGCTGAGTGGCTGACATTGGGAAATCCTACCAGTGGCTGGAAAGGGCTGGACTAAAAGACCAGCACTGAGGCATTGATCATAGCAGCACAGGAACAGGCACTGAGCACCAGATCCATTGAAGCAGGGGTCTACACACTAGAGAGGACCCAAGGTGCAGACTGTGCAGAGAGGCTCAGAGACAGTCCAACACATAGTGGCAGGATGTAAGATGCAGGCAGGAACAGCATACACTGAACGGCACAACCAAGTGGCTGGCATTGTGTACAGGAACATCTGCCCAGCGTATGGGCTAGACCCTCCCAAGACCAGATGGGAGATTCCGCAGAAGGTTGTGGAGAATAGCAGGGCTAAGATTCTGTGGGACTTCCAGATCAGCAGACGGACAGGCAGGTACTGGCCAATCAACCAGACATCGTGGTAATAGACAAGGAGCAGAAGACAGCGGTGGTGATAGATATAGCAGTGCCAAGTGACAAGCAACAATCAGAAGAAGGAATATGAGAAGCTTGGAGAAGTACCAGGGCCTGAAAGAGGGACAACTAGAAAGGATGTGGAAAGTGAAGGCCAAAGTGGTCCCAGTGGTGGTAGGAAGCCCTCGGGGGGCTGTGACTCCTAAGCTGGGGTGAGTGGCTCCAACAGGATCCCAGGACACACATCAGAGCTCTCTGTCCAGAAAAGAGTGCAGTGCTAGGAAGAACAGCTAAGATACTGCGCAGAACCCTCAAACTCCCAGGCCTCTGGTAGAGGACCCGAGGTTGAGGAAGACACATACCACCCATAGGGGTGAGAGGGGAATTATTTTTTTTTTTATATATTTTTCAACGGTTGCTTTGTACAAGAACTCCTTGTATCTTTGTATTTCTTACACTCATCCTTCCAAAAATACTAAGAGACACTCATGCAGGCCAACAAAATAAATCTGGAGTTTGCAGGACAAACCAAAAAGGAGCCAAAATGAAAACAAAAGTTAGGGTCTTTTAAAAACAAAAAGTCAAAGATAGGGACATTTTTGAAACACCATTCCTTTCTTAATTTTTGTCCAGAACTCCAGGAAGTTAAGATAGGGAATGTTAAATACCAGGGGAATAGGTTTCATTCAGGAGTGCTTGGTACGTTTACAGGCTTGGTGAAAATCCAGCTTGTAATAGGAATGTGGTATCAGTCTTAACTCTAGAGTGGCTATGCCCATGTAATGAGAAATGGAAATTATGAAACGAATTTCACAAGTGCAATCCCATGTGGTTTATAGAAGTGGCTATGTATGAGGACATCTGGTCTCCTGTCTTGGATTGGATGTTCTGTGAAGGCAATTTTTTAAAATGCCTTTTTGATTTAGATCTGCTCTAATAGCTCAAGGTTGGAGCTGTGAGAGAAGCAGATATGGGGAACTGAACACAATATGGAGTCTCTCTATTGTGCCTGAAAAGAAACAATAGCAGAGAAACCATGAAATCTTCACGTGATTCAGGCCCAAAACCTGGGCAGGAGCACCCAGCCTGAGTTCCACTCTGTGAAGTTTGCTACAATGAGAGAAGGAACCATTCGCCAAACTTCCTTTTACCAGAAGGTCCTCTGGCCCCATCCTTGTCTCCACATCTTTCTTACATGCTTGTGTGCCAAGGTTCTGATGGACTCCTGTCCGCCCAAAAGCATGCTGTCCCCTCTGCCAAATAGACCTGCAATCATAGAGGTGGGGGCAGGATTTATCCCTATAAGGAGAAGCTTCTTTTCTGAATTACTCTTCTCTCTATGTAGTTAGAGTCCAGGTCTGTGATGTGTTCAGCTTCTTCCACTCCTACTGAATAGCTGAAGGCACTCAGCATCTCACAGGATTGGGTCCTGTGCTTCCATGTAGTGTCAGACTAGTCTCTTTATCAGTGTGTGCAGAGATGCACTGGAGACAGAGATGCACTCTTATTTGCTGCCTCATCTGTGCCTCTGTTGCAGTGGCAACCATGGATTGTTGCCAGGGTGAAGAATTGCTGTGGTGCAGCTCTGCCCTGGCCAGGCTCCCTCTGTCCCTCATCTACCACTTTTGCCCATCCTTGGCTTGTACTAAAATATTCAATCCCCTGGATTCAGTGCTCCTGCAGAGCTGGCACAGAGCTGAGGGAGATGGCTCTGCATCAAGCAAAGAGAGTCCCGGTGCCCTCCCCTTGTGGGAGGTTTACATCTACTTTACAGCCCTTTGCACCAGCTTAGCTTGAATGATATACAGAGCCCATATTTTCCATTCAGACACTGAAGTAGACTATGTAGTTCCCTGGACTCAAGTCATCATAATGAAAGTGAGTAGCTGGGTTGATTAACATGATGGTGTTTTGTGTTTGTGATCAGCAAAGCTGAAGGCAAAACTTTGATTCTTATTCCCATTACACAGTGCAAACTTCCTTCTGACATTTTTTCTAAGGGTTTTGAAGAAATGGATTTGCTCTAAAGGTCTCTCAGCAGCGAATGAAAAATAGATGCTGCTTGCCATCATGAAAAGAGTGTGGAAAGTTTGTCTCTAAATACAGATGATTTTGATCCTCATGGACAGAGACCCGAAGGGGGGAAAAAAAGTTGAAATATCTTGGAGGAAATCCAAATGGCAGTCTGGTATTGAGGACAATGACAAATATGCACACCAAGAACAAAATATTCAGACATAGTTATAAAAACCAGAAAGCTTTATGTGTACATGTAAATCAGGAACATCCAAATGGCAGAAGAGTTTGATAGTATTGCATGGAGACTTTACTACCCTTTCTTTCATAGGGCCTATTTCTATTTTTCTCTCTCTTTGTTCTTTTACCCATATGATTTTTTTTGTTGTTTGCCCAATTTTTATTGTGATTACATTTTAAGTGTTAGGGTTTGAATAGCAATTTGAATGTCATTAATGGTTATTGCCAGCTTTTAGCCTCTGAGACCAGAATGTACACACTGTCAGGGATGAAGTTCATTATCCACTGTGGACCTGATCTTGCACTACTGAAGTGAAGGGAGCATTACTATTCACTTCAACAGCAGTAGGATCAAGCTCTATATGAACAGTTACACATGAAATATGTTCACTTCCCAGAGTGACAAGTCATTGATTTTTCTGTATTTCAGACTGTCTCTCTTGTAAAGGATGCATATAAAATGTTTATCAGTGAAGTTTAAAATGTTACAAATACTTAAATCAAGTTTTAGTTGTGGACTATGGGGATCAGGTATATTTATGATGTGATCAAATCCCATCACATTTTAATCAGAAGTCCAAATCAAGTCCATATTGAAAATTATGACCATCTAGCGGACGTTGGGTGTCCTACATTAAATGAATTAGTGGGTCTCAGCCCCGTTCCTAGTAGACAAGTGCCCATAACTCAAAACTAACCATTAAAATTCACGCACTTGTGTGACAAGTGTCCATAACCCAAAAGCAACCATGAAAATGCACACCCTTATTGGGAGGTCTGCGTAGAGGCTAAGGACTGAATGGGCTAAGGAGACTTGAACGCTATGGCACCATGAGGTGGTTGTAAAAGGTTCAGCACCATTAAGATATAGGCATATTCCAGGGGAATACTAGAATATGCCCCTGGGACTTCAATTCTCTGGGTGGCCAATTAAATAGATTTCTCAAGAACCTGCTGTTGCACTATTTCTGCCCCAGGGATTTCAATTCTCTGGGTGGCCAATTCAACAGATTTCTCAAGAACCAATTTCACCAATAACTTGGTAAAAGATTTATCTAGCTTATCAAACAAACCTGTAAGGTCTGCACACAAGGATGCTGTTTAATGTCAACAGCAGATTTTCCATTGTTTTCAGTCAGTCCAGGATTCATCTCCTAATAGCACCTAGCTCTTATGCCATCAGTAGATCTCAAAGTGCTTTATGAAGAAGGAAAGTATCATTATCCTCATTTCACACATAGAAGAATGGTGACACCGAGAGGTTGAAGTGACTTGCCCAGGGACTTGCCCAAGATAACAGCAGAGCTGGAAATAGGACTTCTTAGATCTTAGATTCCAATCCAGTGTTTTATTCATTAGGCCTCACTGCCTCCCTTACTACTGTAACTGTAAAAAGGAAGCAGAGACCATTCTAGCATATTGCCTTTCCAGGACAGTAATGCACATCCACACGAGAGAAATAAGAAATATGTTTACTGGTTCTATCCTGCTGTAGGTGATGCCAGGTTTCGTTTTTTTTCTATTGTATTTCAGTGATGGCTCACACAGCAGGTACCAATGCAGTAAAGAGAGTGGCTGTAAAAGCCTGGAGACACCAAGGGAGCTTTGGGAGCAAGAATCAGAGAGCTTAAGGGTGAGAAGAAACCCAGAACAGCCGGACTCATTGCTCATCATTCCTTACCATCTGTAATTTCCTAGTCATGAATTCAAAATTAGGCCTTAAGGAGAGATTACATGGCTGCAGCACAAAATGATTTTATAGGGTTAGAGGCACAGAAGATGCAAAGTTAAAAATGCTCATTCAAAGGCACATATTTAGTTAATATAG
Source organism: Chelonoidis abingdonii (assembly GCF_003597395.2). Classification (NCBI taxonomy): domain Eukaryota; kingdom Metazoa; phylum Chordata; order Testudines; family Testudinidae; genus Chelonoidis; species Chelonoidis abingdonii. The sequence continues at coordinate 118,223,792 of NC_133772.1, read as the reverse complement.
CTGTTCTAACTTTCTAGAGAGAGGGACTAATTTTCCTAGCAGGACTGAGTGAACTCAACCCCACTGATACCAGACATGGGGTTACTTCATTTACAAGCTGTTTATTATGATGTCACAATGCAAATGTATCACTTTATGGCACCAGACTAGATCCACTGAAATCCAGGAGTGCATCTGCAGACTTCAGGCAAGAGAGGGATGTGCATAGGGAAATTGTGATGCTTCTTAGGGGCACCCAGGGTTGGGAGGCACCTCACTACTACCTGCCCTTAGTGTGAGGAAGTCTTGTCTGCACCTGCTGTCTGTCAGCTCCCCAACTCCACTGGTCATGTGCAACACAAACACTCCTCTATTATTCTACACAGGCTCTGCTGACCGTCTGTAGGTTAGAGATTGGTATGCTCCAACTCCTGAGACCTCCAAGTGCCCCCAGAGAATGCCCAGCCCTTGTTCCACAGAATAATTGCAGTATTGGCAAATTCACTGCTCCTGAGTCAACAGAACACCCCCATTTACCAATTACACGTCAGGTCACATTAACTCACAGCACTTAGATACCTTTATAACAAAAACAGGTAAAAAGTTATTTAACAAAGTCTAGATATTCAAGTGATAGCCAGCAGAAATATTGAAAACAAATGGTTACATATAAAAAACCCCCATAACATGCATTCTACAATCTAGATTTATTTAACTAGCTGTCACATCTTACAGAGAAAAAGCTCACCCAGAATCCTTCCAGTGTACTACAGCCAGGCTTGGCTGTGATCTTCTGTTAATATGCCAGGTCATGCCATCAGCTGAGGTCATGCCTCCTCACTGGAAAAGATCCCAGGTGTCTCTCTATACCCTCCCTTATCCAATCCAATCCAATCCAATCCAATCCATTGACTTTACTTGTAAACAGGATGGCTCCCTGTTGATTGTTCTTTTCTTGTGTGCCTTTTTCTTGTCATTTTCACAATCTCTTTGGCTCAGAGAGTAGATAAGCCTGTGCTGGGGACAATACTCAGAACACAGATGACTGGGGCCCTACCAAATTCATGGTCCATTCTGATCAATTTCAGGGCCAGAGAGATTAAAAATTATTCAATTTCATGATTTCATATGTTTACATCTGAAATTTCATGGTCTCGTAACATGAAGGTCTCAACCCAAAATGGGATCATGGGTGGGCAGGGGGGTTGCAAAGTTATGTCACACTTCAAATGTTGGACTGAAGGAGAGTCTAAAGATTAGCACCCTCCTGCAGTTAGAGGAGGTTTCTAACAGGGGCGGCTCTAGGGATTTTGACGCCCCAAGCAGGGCAGGCAGGCTGCCTCCAGTGGTTTGCCTGTGGAGGATCTGCTGGTCCCGCGGCTTCAGCGGACCCTCCCCTCCGCAGACAAGCCACCGAAGGCAGCCTGCCTGCCACCCTCTCGGTGCCGGCAGAGCGCTCCCCGCTGCTTGCCGCCCAAGCAGGCACTTGGTGTTCTGGGGCCTGGAGCTGCCCCTGGTTCCTAGAGGTGGATAGGATTCCCCCCCACCCATACTGCTGGGAGCTCCCCAGCTGGGGGCTCCCAGCTGCTAGTTCATGCCAGGGACAGATTGAGGCAGGGGCCTCCAACCAATTTTTGCCCCTCCAGGAAAAATGGGTGCCCCGTCCCTAGAAGAAGCCTCAGGGCAGAAGCCCCTGACGGGTCACCTCGAGTCCCGGTAGGATATGTGGGGGGGGAAAGCGTTGAGCCCGGGTTCCCTGAACCCCGGCTGCAGCCGCGGGGCTGAAGCCTCGAGCCCGGGCAGCCCGGAGTCCAGACTGTCCCGAGCCTCAGCTGGAGCGGCAGGGCGGCTGAAGCCCCAAGCCCGGGCTGCCCCCGGCTGGAGGTGGGGGCTAGTGGGTGGAAGGCCCGAGCCCGGGCTGGAGTGGGAGGGCGATAATGGGACAGAAGTCCTGAGCCCGGCTGGAGCTGCGGGGGGCAGAAGGCTGCAACCACCAGGCGCAAAAGCTCCCAGCCGGACAAGAGCCGCTGTGGGAGGAAGCCCCAACCTTAGCGGCAGAAGCCCAGGCTGCCCCGGCTGGAGGTGGCAGAACCCTCGAGCCAGTGCTGCCCCAACTGGAGCAGTGGAGAAAGCTCCTGGCCCGGGCTACCCCGAGTCCTGGCTGCAGCCACGGAGCTGGAGCTGAGGGGGAAGGGGACAGAAGCCCAGGCCGCTCCAGATGCAACCGCTGGGAGCAAAAGCTTCCAGCCCCGCTGTGGGAGGAAGCCCCAACTTTGGTGTCTGGTGCTGCAGAGCGGGACTGAAGCTCGGAGCCCAGCTCCTGGGCTGCTGCAGCAGAAGTGGGGGTATGCCACCCTCATTTCTGCACTGCCTCTGGAGGTGGATCTGAGCTCCCCACCAAGAGTGGCGCTGCAGGGAAGGAAAACTCCTGTCACTCCCCAGCATGGCCTGAATAGCAGCTAGGAGCCGTGGGCTCCCAACAGCAGGGGAGATTAGATTTCAAGGGGGAGGGCTGATTTCAGAATGTACCACACGTTTTTGACAGAGATGAAATTGGTAGGGTCTACACATGACCAACCAGAGAGAGAGAAGTGTCTCTTCTTACCTTTCTCCCTGTGTATCACCTCTTGGTGACTTGTCTTACTCATATACCTTAACACCACCATTTTCAGCACAGATACATAATTCCTTAAACATTATTTGTACATTCATTTTGCAAATGAGCTCTTGGCAGAGACCTCACATGCCACCTATGGTAAACTTAATATGCATACATCTGATCCAAGGGATCCCTGTAAAACTCTAAGAACCCTCTGTGCCCTCTGTCAGTTGACACCAAGATGTTCCTGGGTCATAGAAACTATCAGTCTTGGTGAGTTTATCTTTGTTATCAGAGGGGATTGAATGCAGGACCTACAGAGCTAAAAGCCTTTACAGCTTGAGCTAAAGTAAGGATCTTATCCGAGGCCCATTGCTGTTGATAGGTTCATTTTCACTTCAGTGGTCTCTGAGCTAGCCTCCTAGGTGGCAACTGTAACAGACTCATATATATCCTCTCTGGGTCAAGCACAGAGAGGGATGCTCAACACACACTGAACAAAGGTTATGTTTGCACAGTGGAATCCTCTACCTTTGGAGTTCATGTGGCAGGAGCTGCACTAGTTGCATGGATAGGTGAGTAGCCTCTGGCAAAAAAATATACACTTGTTTGAGATTCTGTGCTTTGTACAGGAGGAGGGGGAGAGACTGCTGAGTGCAGGATCACAGTGCTAATCTTTGGGCTCAATCCTCCAAAGTGATGAGCACCTTTTGGTGGTGGTGAGCATTGTCAATGTTCCCTTTGAGATTGAATTATTATGAACCCATCTCAGCAGGGTTCATGCAGGACCCAGACCTTTTGTGATCATGAATAGAACCAGTATCCCTACTTCTCCTCTAGTTCCTAATATGTTTATCAATTTCCTAAAATGCCTGCTTCCCCATGTGAGGAGCACATCCCATGTTCCCTGATGAATCACTTCATGTATCCTTGTAAACGTCCCTCTGTCACTGTCTTCCAGGTGTAGGTGTTCACTGGAGTCAATATAGCTAACAATATTAACTGAAACAAATCTACAAACATGGAGCAGCTGCAGATTTTTGAAAAATGCGTTATGGGCACAGACTCATCATCGCCCCCCTTACAGTCAAACTTTCACCTACACACACATACGCTCACACACACCCCTCTGAAGCCCTTCTCTGTAGCATTTATTCTACTTTAAACCATCTGTCAAAACAGGCATTTAATTAGCTTAAGCTGTCTGGCTTTGTGAAACCGTTTTACTGTTCTCTGTTGTCTTTGCAACAAAATTAATAGTTTGACTAACTTCTAAGGGAAAGAGGTTTTTGCACATCTGAAAGTCAAATTAAAGCCACCTTTGCCAAACAGGATAAAAATAAAGAATTCTTCATGTCTGAAACTTTGAAAGCAGCACTTCATTTATTATAATCTTTTTTTAGTGCCAAGGTACAAATTATGTAAAGGAGTAAAACTGCAGCTTTGAGGAAGCCAGGATTATAACGTGTAGTACATACAACTCCTGCAGTTGGTAGGACAGTTGAAAGATAATGAGCTGATCAGAAGGCATGAACTGCCTACTGCACAGCCTAATTACTAACCAAGGCTCTGAAAGCTCATAGAATCACAGAAATGTAAGACTGCAAGGGGACCTTGTGAAATCATCTAGTCCATCCACTTGTGCTGAGGCAAAACCAAATACACCTAGACTAGGGATGGCCAACCCGAGCCTGAGAAGGAGCCAGAATTTACCAATGGAAGTTGCCAAAGAGCCACAGTAATACATCAGCACCCCCCACTCCCAGTGCCTCCTGCCCACCAGCAGCTCCACCAATCAGTGCCTCTCCCTCTCTCCTCACACCTCCCTATCAGCTGTTTCGTGGTGTGCAGGAGGCTCTGGGGGAGAGGGGAAGGAGTGAGGGCATGGCAGGCTCAGGAGAGGGGTAGAGTGGGGGCAGGGCCTGTGGCAGAGCCAGGGGTTGAGCAGTGAGCACATTGGAAAGTTGGCACCTGTAGCTCCATCCCCAGAGTCGGTGCCTATACAAGGAGCTGCATATTAACTTCTGAAGAGCTGCATCTGGCTCCAGAGCCACAGGTTGGCCACCCCTGACCTAAACCATTCCTGACAGGCGTTGTCTAACTTGTTCTTAAAAACCTCCAGTGATGGAGATTCCACAACCTCCCTTCCTAACATATTCCAGAACTTAACTATTCTAATAGTTAAAAAGATATTCTTAAAATCTAACCTAAATCCCCCTTTCTGCAGATTAAACTGATTATTTCTTATCCTACATTCAGTAGACATGGAGAACAAATGATCATAATCCTCTTTATAACAGCCATTAAAATATTTGAAGACTGTAATCAAGTCCCCCGTCAGTCTTTTTTCCTCAAGACTAAACATGCCTAGTTTTTATAACTTTTCCTCACAGATCATTTTCCTAAACTTTTTGTTGTTCTCCTCTGGACTCTTTCCAATTTGTCTACATCTTTTAAAATGTGAGACATCCCAAACTGGACGTAATACTCCAGCTAAGGCCTTACCAGTCCTGAGCAGAGCAGAACAATTACCTCTCATGTCTTACACGACATTCCTGTAAACATACCCAAGAATGATATTAGCTTTGTTTTGCAACTGAATCACATTGTTGGGTTATATTCAATTTGTGATCCACTAAATCCTCCGGATCCTTTTCTGCAGAACTACTTCCTAGCCATTTATTCCCCATTTGCTGGTTTTGGATTTGATTTTTCTTTCCCATGTGTAGTACTTGCACCTGTCTTAATTGCATTTCATTTTGCTGATTTCAGACCAGTTATTCAATATATCAAGATTGTTTTGAATTCTATTCCTGTCCTCCAAACTTGCTGTAACCTCTCCCAGCTTTGTGTCATCCATTATTTTTATAAGCATACTCTCCACTCCATTATCCAAGTCATTAATGAAAATATTGAATAGTGCCAGACCTAGGACAGACCTCTGAGGGACCTTACTAGATACATCCTCCCAGTTTAACAGTGAATCACCAACTATTCTTTGAATACAGTCAGTCTTACAAATTATGCAACCATCTTATAGTAATGTCCTCTAGACCACAAGATGTAGAGTTTTGGCACCTCATTCTGATCCCACTTACACCAGGTAGATCAGAGGTCAAAATCTGGATGCCCTCAAGGTAACTTTGCATTCATCTTTTGGCTCAAAATTCCCTACAGCCAACTTATCCTGTGATGGAGAATTCTTTGATGGAGTAAGACCACCACAGTGACCTCTCTGCCAACCCTTCAGCCTCCATCATAATGGGGATGTCTGGGGAAAAGAGTTCAAGGTCAGGTTGTGACTACATTCTGGCAATTCTTGAGGAACATGTGCAAAGCATTTTGAGAGCTAAGCTAATTTTGGTAGCAGAAGAAATTGTACCATTCCAAAAGATTACTGATTTTATTTTGGTCTGCCTGAAACTTTCTCTATACCAATGAGTTTCTGAACTAGAGTCAGATGAGGGAACAAAGTTTTCAGTGATTATTATGATGCTAAATATTTATTTTATTATTTAATAGTTTTATTACAATAGTGCCTGAGGACTCAGTCAAGATCTGGGCTCCATTATGCCAGGCTCAATAAAAATATAAAAAATTATATGGTTCTGCTCTGAGCAGCTTTCATCTAAGAAGACAATTGTGTGAAATGTGAGGAAGAGAGTTTTAATGATTTATTGTCATTTTGTAGTAACATACAAGTATTAACTATCCCCAACTGCCCCTCAGGAAGGTCATTAAACATTGATTAATTTGTTTAAGTGTACTACTTCCCTTCCTGCATAATGGTCCATGGGATCTTCAGTGGTCATAGGTGGTCAGAAACTTGATTTTGTGTTTCATTTGAATGATGGCACCTCCAATAGCAGAGAGGTGGGGCACTGGTTTAGTCCTTCCTCAGGAGAATGGTACCACCTATTGAATTACCCACACCTCATTATTTTCAGCATTACCTTGAGTTTTCCTTGAAGAGGTCTCTTCTTTACTAGGCTTCACCTTGCTTAATTTATGAGGACTGATGTGATCCTAGCCTGAGATGGAGTTGCAGACTATCATTTGATTTCCCCTGCAGAGATATGAGCTTTAGAATGGTATATCCCCTCTTCTGTTGTCCCAAGCAGACACCAGTATGGGCCTTAATCTTATCTCACAGTCAAAAAAAAAATCCTACATAAGATGACCTGATCAGGGCCACCAGGGGGAAGGGGGGCAAGTGGGGCAATTTGCCCCAGCCCCACGAGCCTTGGCCCGGTGGCAGTCCTTGTCTTCGGCAGCAGGGGACCCTTCAGTGCTGCTGAAGACGTGGAGCAATTGAAGGGCCCCCCACCGCCAAAATGCCGCTGAAGTCCCAGACCGCCACCAGGTGAGTACAAGCATCACAGCTCCCCTGCTTTGCCCCAGGCCCCCTGAATCCTCTGGGCATGATGACTCAAGATCTTGTTCTGACTGTTTTCTTACATTTGGTGCTACCAATGTTTTAATTTTCCACTGACTTGTGGTGTGATTTTTCATGTATTTTCATCATCAAACGTTGAATGGATGTGCTCAAAAATCCCACAGATTTAAAAGGGGTTAATTGGATACAAGGGCTTCTCTCCATGTCACCCACTTGGCTACAAATCCAGCGATCTCTCTCTCTCCTTCTCTCTCACACACACATATGTATGCACACACACAAAGTCTTCCCGCTCAAAATACCAAATCATTATATAACACTGTCATAAACAGATGGTTAAGGGTTAAAAAATCTAGCTAACACCTGACCAGAAGAACCAATGGGGGAACAAGATGTTTCAAAAGGAAGGAGGGAAGTGTTTTCTTTGTTTAGAGTTTCAGTTTCAGCCGGAGTGAAAAAGATCAAGGAACCAGCCTCTTATCAGAGTAGTAAGTTTTAGAAAGGAATAGATAGGTTTATGTTTATTTCTTTGTAACTTGTCTTATGCAAGTAGAGGTAGAATCAAATTGGGTATTTGGGTATTTTTTTGTGTAACTAAATTTGTGCCCAGGGGAACATCCTCTGTGTTTTGAATCTGTTGTCTGTGAGAGTAGCTGGTATGCTAATCTCTCCCAGAGGGTTTTCTTTTACCTTTCTTTTCTTTAGTTAAAAGCCTTTTCGTAATACCTGATTGATTTTTCCTTGTTTTTAGATACAAGGGGATTGGATCTGGACTCACCAGGGATTGGTGGGAGAAAGGAGGTGGTTAATTTCTCCTTGTTTTAAGATCCAAGGGATTGGATCTGGACTCACCAGGGAATTGGTGAAGGAGTCTCTCAAGGCTACCCAGGGAGGGAAAGGTTTTGGGGGGAAAGGGAGTGATCCAGACACTGAAAATTCTGGATGGTGGTGGCGATACCAGATCTAAGCTAGTAATTAAGCTTAGGAGTGTCCATGCAGGTCCCCACATCTGTACCCTAAAGTTCAGAGTGGGGAAGGAACCTTGACAAACACACAAAGCACTCTGACAGATATGATATGATAATACATGAGGCTATTATTATTGCCACACAGAAGTTTTGACAACAAAATGTATTTTAAAAATCTGTGGAGTACTTAATTTGTTTCTCTAATAGTGCTTTTTAAAAATTGCAAAAGAGAAAGAGAGGGAGAGAGAACACGTTTATCTTATAATAAACTATTTGATTCTAAGAGCATATGACATATACTTCTGTAATTTAGCAAGTGCAACCCAGGAAAAAAAAAACCTCTTTGTGTATGTGTATGAGTCTGTGTGTGTGGGTTTGAGAGAGAGAGAGAGGCAGAGTGCTTATGAATTGGTTGGCTGATCTGCAAATCCTTTTCCCTGATCGTCTATCACATTTCATCAATCTCATTTTCACTTTATAGCTTCACAGGAAAAGAATGATCAGTGCTTGAAAAGCACTTGGCACAATGCTGTATTGATGCTGGTAACTGCTGGTAAGTGAAAGGTTTGCCTGAGCACTGAGTCCATAAGAAGCTTTTGTGACTGAACATCCTGAGTTGCTCTACTTTTAAATTACTGATAACAAAGGGCTAGTTGCTGACACCACTGCCTTATATAATGCCTCATTCCACAAACAGGGCCATTGACTTCAGTGGAGTTTTGACGGGGTCATTTGTGGAGTCAGGAGTATCTGCTAAACTCAAGCTAAGACCTTCAGCATAGCTGAGTACCACAGGAAAATAGGTATATTACCCTGTGGTATTTAGGGGATTGGTGTGACTTTGCACAAGGTCAGTATGGCCATAGGAATCCCAAATTTAAGGGAGAAATAACTCTTCCACTCTCTCTGGTTGTATGAAGAATACTTATTTTATTTGGTCTCTAAACAATGTTACATATGACACTTCTGGGGGTGCTGAATCCTGTACATATGAGTTAGGGTGACCAGACATTATCTTTCTAAAGAGACAGTCCTGTATTTAAGCCCTCTTGCAGGTGTCCCGATTTTTTCTTTAAAATGGGCAAATTGTCCCATATTTTCTGTCTTTGCACCATTAGTACTGGTGAGTCCTGCTGCTGCCAGATCCTTGCTCACCAGCTACCCATCCACCAGCAGTGAGGGGGGGTGTCCAGTGGCTGATGATGGGGCTGGTTGTGCAAGACTGGTGGTGGGGCAAAGATGCAGCACGCAGGGCTGGCTGCTCCCCCTACTGGCCCGGCAGCACAGCCCCTGCTATGTTCTGGCTCTCACCCAGCAGGGCCCCGGCCCCTGGTCCTGATTCTGGCAGGCTCTGGCTATGCACTGTGAGCTGTGGTGGCTGGTGAGTGTGGGCAGGAGCCAGGGGGTGGCCGGTTACATGTCGCCTCTGCTGCCCACACATTGGCCCTTTACGTGCTCCCCCTGTCACTGTCCTCTCCCTGCTTTGCTCCTTTGTCCTACTGTTCCTCCATACACCCGCCTCCCTCCTCCGGTGGGGCACGTCTGGCTCCCAGCACTGTGTGAAGAACCAGCCCCTGGTCAGAGTGCTCAGCTCACCAACAGCCTGGCTGGCAGGCTCCTTCCTTCCCCCATGACTCTGGCCTGGCCAGTACCCCATGAAAGCCCAAGACCCTCTGGCCTGGGGTGCTGGCCAGGAGGAGCCAAGCCCTGCATGTGCCAAGGCCCTGCACAGTGTTGGCGCAGGGAAGCTTCCCCACCCCTCAGCTAAGCTCTGGAGTGGCCATATGGGGGAAGTGATTTCCATCCTGTTTGTGCCCCAACCTTGCAGGCTCCACAGCAGCCCCTCAGGCAGAGGCTTAGTACCCTATTCACCTGTCCCCCCACTGCCCTGGGTCCTGCCTTCAGGAAGCGTGGGGCTGCTCCATCCCCTGGGCACCCTACCCTGCTGAGCCACCTCTCTGGCCAGGTTGGCTGAAGCCCCTGCAATTATGTTCCCTGGGCTCTGGTGCACAATTCATCCTTAGGGCTTAACCCCTTCCTGCCTGCATTGTAGCCGGAGGTGGCTGAGTTATGTAGGTGGCCAACAGCAGCCTGGAGGTATGCCTACACTACCCGCCAGATTGGCGGGTAGTGATCGATCTATTGGGGATCGATTTAATCATGTCTAATGTAGACGCGATAAAATCGATCCCGATAGCTCTGCTGTCGACTTCAGAACTCCACCATGGCGAGAGGCGGAAGCAGAGTCAACGGGGGAGCAGCAGCAGTCGACTCGCTGGCATCCTCATGGCCAGGGAAATTGACCTAAGATATGCCGACTTCAGCAACACTATTCGCGTAGCTGAAGTTGCGTATCTTAGGTTGACTCCTCCCCCCAGTGTAGACCTAGCCTGGAGGTGTTAGCTGCCTTTCGACACTGAGAGGGTGGGAAGGGACAAGCTGCTTCCATTCACACAGGGAAGGGGGGGAGATGGAGCAGGGAGACAAGAGCTCTGCTATGACATGGGCCAGATCATTCCTTCACCTCTTTCCCACAGCTGGAAGCAGCTCATGTCCCTCCCTTTCCACACAGTACTGAAAGGCTGCTGCTCACCACATTCTGGTGTGAAACCTGACTGTCATAAACAGATGGTTAAGGATTAATGTCTCTTTTACCTGTAAAGGGTTAAGAAGCTCAGTAAACCTGGCTGACACCTGACTAGAGGACCATTAGGAGGACAAGATACTTTCAAATCTTGGTGGAGGGAAGTCTTTCTTTGTGCTTTTTGTGTTGTTCGTTGTTCGCTCTTGGGGCTAAGAGAGATCAGACATACACCCAGGCTTTCCCAATCTTTCTGAATCAGTCTTTCATGTTTCAAAATTGTAAGTTGTAGCCAGGCAAAGCGGATTAGTCTTTTGTTTGTTTTCTCAACTTGTAAATGTGTCTTTTTGCTGGAAGGATTTTTACCTCTATTTGCTGTAACTTTGAATCTAAGGCTAAGGGAGAGTCCCTCTGGTCTATATGAATCTGAATACCCTGTAAAGCATTTTCCATCCTGATTTTACAGAGATAATTTTTACCTTTGCTTTCCTTTTAATTAAAAGCTTTCTTTTTAAGAACCTGATTGATTTTTCCTTGTTTTAAAATCCAAGGGGTTGGAGTCTGAACTACACACGGATTGGTGGGGGAAAGGAAGGGCGATGTTAATTTCTCCTTGTTTTAAACGCCAAGGGGTTTTGGGTCTGGTTCCCAGGGAGGTTTTGGGGGAACAGAAAGTGTGCCAGAATACTAAATTCTGGCTGGTGGCAGCGTACCAGATTTAAGCTAGTAATTAAGCTTAAAAGTGTTCATGCAGGTCCCCACTTTTTGTACCCTAAAGTTCAAAGTGGGGGAAAAACCTTGACACTGGCAGAAATTGTGTGTGTGTGTGTGTATGTGTGTGTGTGACCCCGCATGCCCTTCCCCCATGTGTTGCCTCAGGAGAATGTAGTGCCAGGTACCAGGAGAGGGGGAGTCTGTCTTGGGGGCTCAACAAGGCATGGAAGGCAGAAAACATCAAGCAGGGAGGGTTGGGTCAGTTGGTCACCACATGTGTGAGAGATATATGTGTGTGTGTCACCTTTCCCCATGTGTGTGTGTGTAGAGGGAAAGGTGTGTTTATCACCCCTCCCTTTGTGAACCCTAAAACCTTAAAGATAAGATGGTAAATAAAAAGAATCCAACTATGCAGTATTTCTTTTTAAGAAGGGCTCAGTCAACTTGATGTTAATTTGAACATTTGTACTGCATAATTCTGATTGATTGCTGTTGATCTCGCTTGAATATGAGTAATTTTACCAGGTGTCCTGTATTCAGCACAGGGAAATATGGTCACCCTAACATGAGTTAGCAGCTGAACCCTGTTTGTTTTCACACATTCATTTTCCCACCTCCAGCTGACCAGCTGAAGTGAAGACAAACTCTCTCCACCAAAAGTGAGGATAAAATGCAAGTCACACCCAGCTCCTGCCCAGGCAATGGATGCAAGTCTAAAAGGCCTCAGAAGGGCAGTGCTACAACTGTAACACACTAGGAACACTGTAATCTTAATGTGAAGGCCTGCTTTCATTAAATAAATTTGCATCAGTGTAATTACATCAGTGCAAACTTCTGTTGGTGAAGCGCTGCTAAGGCTTGGTTATGCTAGCAGATTAAACTGCTCTGAATGTAAATCGCACTTTCTGCCAATACGTTATGTCCGAATTAGGGATTTGAACCATTGTAACCACATCAACATAGCTATACTGATGCAAATTTCCTTAATTATGTAAGGCCTAAAAGTTTAACGCATTTAGTCCAAGGGTGAAAGTGACTGGTGTTCTATCCATAAAATAATTTAAAGTATTTTGGAAAAGGTGATAAAAACATTGCACTTATAAATTGTATAGACTTTGGGCTTGAGTGATTCATTTGAAACCTTCTGGAGGAAACAAATAAAAAAATATACAGGGGAAGCCATTCTCATTTTATTACCTATAATTTGCAATTTATGTTAGTAGGAGTTAGTACGTGCATCAGTGGAGATATATAGAACATAATAGTAATAAATAGCACTTATATAGCTTCTCATAGCCAATGCTCTCCAAGTGCTTTACTAATACTTACTAGCTAAAACTCGCAATCCCAATGGGATGCCAGTGCAGTATTGCCTACCCATTTTACAGGAAATGGAGGCGCAAAAAAGTTAGTGACTTGTTCAAGATAACAGTGGGTGAAAGAGAAGTCTGGTTTCTTAAGTCCAGATCCTTAAAAGTACTTAGATATTGCTCTGTTCAGCATTGCAATGCCTAGCTCCTAGGTGATCTGCCACTTAGTCGTATCCTCAGCCCCCAAGCTAGGTACCCAAGCTCCCCATACATAGCATCGGGTAACTTAGTCACCTAAGAAAGGGATCCTCACAAGCCAGCAGGCTGAGCTGGGACCTAAGGTACCACATAAGCTATCCAGGAGTGTAATGCAGAGGAGAGGGGCCGGGAGAGGAATGGGGTTTTGTTGCCTAAATGACTAACCTAGTACACCTGACTGACAGGCCACAGTTGGGAGCCTCTCTCTTTGGGGATCCTCAGCCACAAAATTCCTGCTGGAGTGAGGCACCTGAGTCCAGTCAGCTCCTTAGGCAGCCCGTGCCTTGGCATCTGAACCCATTATTCTGTGTGTGTGTGTGTCTCTTGCTCACACTTTATACCTCTATCTTGCTGTTTTTGAATGTCTTTTGTGTGGATACCATTCTGCCCCCTACTACCAGGTGGCCTGCCTCCAGAACCTCCTGCTGTAACCAGGTGTAACTGGTATCAGGTCTTAGTCATGCTCAAAGATTGCTGATAGGGTTTGGCCTAGGCAGACCATTTGTCTAAGTTTAAGCTAGACTGTCTTGCTTTTCTAAGGTTTGTGCCCAGTCCAGTACTGAGACCAAACTGGATGTGGTTTTGTCTGGTGTTGAACGGGAGATGCCATTTTGTATTGTGCACTGCCTCACCCCCACTGGCATGCCCTCACGCAGTACATGCAAGGTCATATTGGCTGGGAGAGCCCATGGTGTTTCAAGAAGTATTGAAAGGTCTGGTATTCTGGGGATGCATGAGTGGTCTCCCTGATTGGGTCCCCAGGTGAAATAGGTATTCTCCCTGGTTTGAAAATCCTACTTCAGGGCCTCTGAATATTCAGCTTGAGCAAGGGCTCTAAGCTGCTTATTAGCGATGGGGAAGTGTCCATGCTTAGGTAGCTTTGAGAATGCTGACCAGCAGTATGTGCCTATCGGTTTAGGTGGCAGCAGAGTGGTGCTTTTGAAAATGTCACTGGAGCATAAATGTTGGACTTGGTGCCTAAAGAGGCAAATAGATGCATAAGTACTTTTGAGGATGTTGGCCTCAGTTCCCTGCTGGCAATAAGGCATGCCACAATATGTTTTGAAGAAAAAGGAATGTTTCCACAATCTCAGTGTTGTATCTGTTCCTTACACAAGCTGCAGAGTGGGGAGATGATTCCTGCCATCTTCTTCCCTCACTGCACACTCATGCAAGGAATAGATACAAGCTGGCTCCAAGTAAATACTGTGTTTGGAGTAATACAAATAACAGGTCCGACCACACACTCAAAAAAATAACTATTGTTGTATTAAGAAGCTTAGTTCAACTACAAAAAGAAATGTCCTTGCTTATTCCAGAACTGCACCCACCCAACGTTGCCAGTAAGAAACCCCCATCTAAGTAGCAGAGCCGGCTCCAGGCACCAGCACGCCAAGTGTGTGCTTGGGGCGGCATGCCACGGGAGGCACTCTGCCGGTTGCCGGGAGGGCAGCAGGCGGCTCCGGTGGACCTCCCGCAGGGGTGCCTGCAGGAGGTCCATCACAGCCGAGGGACCAGCGAGTGGCAGTACGCCCCCGCGGCGTGCCACCCTGCTTGGGGCAGTGAAATTGCTAGAGCCGCCCCTGCTAAGTAGAGATATACACGATGGAGGCATTACATCATCTAAAACCTTCTCATTGGTTGAACATACACTGTAGGCATGACACTGCTTCCTCAACAACATGTGAGTGCTGCTCTGTATCTTTTGGGGAGGAGGAGTGGCTGCTCAGTATTTTTTGTGTGGTATAGATGCCACAGTAAAGAAACTTAAGCATGCTCTAATAACCATCTCAGATCTTTCCCATGTAAGTGAAAGAACAAATATGATCTTCGACTATTTGTTTGGTAATGACACCAAAGGCAGAGCATTGTCTACTGAATAATCAATACCTTGTCCTGAAATATGAGATTTTCCTTGAGGGTCTTTGATTCAGATGTCTCCCCTGCTCAACTGGGGAGATCTGAAAAAATGACAGTCTAAGGTGACACAGCTAGAAGCCAAAATTAATTAGTTTTTGAGGGGGACGTGTTAAGATTATATATTTTGGGGACTGAATTCTTGAGTGATTTTAGTTTTCAAATACTATCTGTTTAAACTATAGACTCCCAATGATTTTACAGAGCCCACTTTCAGTTGTCTGTGAGGTGTTGTCTAGGCTTGTTTACAGAGTTCAGTACATGGTGAAGCTTGTATTAAGTACCACCCGAGGGACCAGAAAGATGTGTTGCTCTGTTGAGATGGTCTTTAGGTAAAGGTCAGATAAAACTGTAATGGAAACATTGGGGATGCTTTAAAGTGGTTGCTTGAGACAGGGAGCTGCTTATTGTGCCTGGGGTTTGTAGTTCAAGTTTCACTGTATTTCGTAAAAGTCAGAGTTTAGGTGAGGTACATCTTTAGGAAACAGGGTCTGTAAAATTTGTCAGCATTGTCATTTTATGTGCACATAGGCATTGATCCTGTAAGTCAGCGGTTCTCAAACTGTGGGTCGGGACCTCACTTTGGGGTCCCGACCCCCTTTTAATGGGGTCAGCAGGTGGCTTAGACTTGCTGGGGTTCGGGGCTGAAGCCCGAACCCCAAACCCCACTTCCCAGGGCCAAAGCCAAAGCCCGAGAGATTCAGCCCTGTGTAGTGGGGCTCAAGTTACAGGCCCCTTGACTGAGGCTGAAGCCCTTGGGCTTTGGCTTTGACCCCTACAACGTCCAGGGCAGTGGGGCTTAGGCTTTGACTTCCCCACCCAAGGCAGTGGGAATCAGGCGGACTTAGGCTTTGGTCCCCGTTCCTGAGCTCATGATGTAATTTTTGTTGTCAGAAGGGGGTCATGGTGCAATGAAGTTTGAGAAGTCCTTGTGAGTCTTTGTTAGGTGCACAGCAGGGAGACCAAGGCTATTGCACTCCGGCACAAGTGTGAGTGGAAGCTCTGTGTGGGTACAAGTAAGGCTATGCACTAGGTTTGATCCTCCACACAAAGCGGTAAGTAGAACAATATGTCGCAAGCCCCCTGAGAACACACTTTCAAGACATCAGGAGAAAAATGGGGCAGAGTGAATGAGGATTATATGTGTATCTGAAGAGACACGGTCTATAGTCATACTAATAAGGTGCTTTGCTCCTTAAGATATATTCCTTTTAGTGGACAGGAGTAACCTGGCATCAAGGCAGCAGTGCTTTCACTAATGCATGAACAGTTTCTGTTGCACTTTACATCCTGCTCACTACTTTTGACTGCATTTATACAGGTAACACTGCACCAGTGCTGGGCAGGACCATTCTCAGAGTGTTCAAATGACCTTGTAGTCCTAGAATGCTGTGATTGGTGACACAATAATGTTCCTCACCTGGAATAAAATGTGAGCATCTCACTTTGTGTCTATGTGAGCCAAACTTCCAGCAACCAATGCAATAGAAGAGCCCTTGCAAGCCAGGGACAATAACATGGTGTGACATTTAAGGAAACTTTGCTGTGCTGGCTTGTACCCTGAGTGGTCCAAGACCAGACTTTCTGTCATTTGTGCATTCTGAGTCACTTTTGTCTGCCTTTGAAACCAGTGTCCATAAAATGAAAGATTAATGAGATCATCTGTAGCCATCCTTCGCGCAAATAACATTAACCCCCTCATCACTCTACCTCTGCAGCCATGACATTTAGCCTGCTTCACACAATGCTGTCAGATATTACAAATTGTGCAGGGTCATTTCCTCTAGCATCCCACTTCTAAAGCAAAACAAAACAAAACAAAAATAAGAAGAGTGAGATTTTGAACTAGCAGCAGGGATTTCTGAAAATTCATTCCCCTGAAAAGGGTGCTCTGCCCAAATGCTCACAGGGATGAGTTTTGAAAGACAGATCAATCACTCTGCTGAGGCTCTGCCTCTTTGAAAGAGTTAATTTTTCCTTGCCTGGTAACATACCTTTTTAAACTACCTTTGACTGGCCACCTCACTGTGACAAAGTAACCAGTTTATGCAGACCTGTTTTGCAGGATTATTTACTGATTCTTTGTACTCCCCACTCTGTTTTTGCTGGAAATTGATACTCAACATAACTTCTAAACATGGCGTTAAGCAAGGTTTTTTGGTAAGAAGGAAAGAAAGAAAGAACAGGAATTGTCTACTGTAAATAAGTGCATACATAGTGCATTTCCTAATGTACAGTAACTGCTGGCTCCCACCCCCCTATCAAACTCCTGTGCAAAGTGATTTATACCAAAGGTAAAGTTGCATTTGGCTTTGTGTCCACATAGGCCATTATTTTGGGTAAGGAAGAAACTATAGATCTGCAACTCAAATCCTTTTTTTTTTTTTTGAATTAGCCATTTAACTAAAGGCTGGCTGGTTATCAATTTTTCAGGTGCTTATTGAAAATCCATTGGTATTTTGATCTTCAAAGGATCCCCCAAAAAGGAAAAATTAATCCTTGTTCTACAGTCCCTTTCTGCCAGCTGCACTGGTGCAAGGAGGCCACTGTGCAGGCAAAAGTCCTCCCTTCGGGAATCTGATGCCAAAGGCTCTGTGTGGTGACTGCAGACCTGGTTTAATTCCCCTCCTGCCAAATTCTTTGTGGGAAGCCCCAGGCTAGGGAACATTTTAAGATGTGCCATAGGTGATCAGGAGGTGAACTAGAGAATACAGCTGATGTGTTCTTAGACCCTGGGGATTCTGTGCTCCCACAAATCCCATAAGGATCCACCGCAACAGAAGCACAATTTAGGGTCACCCTCAGGGCTGCTATAATCTACACTAGGGCTGAGCTGCCCCAAGCAACTCCAGAATAGAGGTGGCACTAGCTGTCTTGCCTCAGTCCCTTGATATAGCCCTTATCAACATAGCATCAATTTTCCATTCAGTCCTACATCACAGTAACTCATCATTAATGTATTTTGTCCTAACAACAGCCCACTGAGTCAGGGAAATACAACCCCCCTTTTACAGATGAGGCACAGAGTAGACTAAGTGATTTTCCCAAGATTTCACAAAATGTCTGTTGCTGAGGTGGAAATTACATGCAGGTGTTTTGAATCGAAGTCCAGTGCCTTAACCACTAGACTGCCCTTCCTCCTGTACATGCGGATTTTCTAACAGGAAAAAAACTAGACAGTGGAGCATTTTCCCATATTCTTTGCAGAACACAGGGACTAAATATTCAGCCAGTTTGGCAGTTCTGTAGCTTGGTCTCTGTTTTCATTCTTTCTCATTTATGTTCCTTTGCTCCATATTGCTCATTGTGCATTTGTAACAGCATCAGATATAAAACCCTTAAGAGTCTCATTTGAAGGAAGCAGTTTGACATGCTTAATTAAATGAAGTGCTATAGACAGCCATTCTGGGCAATAGAGATAAATAAGTGAAACAACAAAACAACCCACCCAAAAACAAACAAAGACCCTAATGCCGAGTGTATCGAATTTCAAACCTTATTTCTCCCTCTTTGTGTTTTGTATTTAACGGACAATAAAGCAAATGTAAAGGAGTCACATGGAGAGCAGTGAGAAAATAAGCTGCAAATTTAAAAGTCAGAAGCAGAATGTTGGAGTAGGTGGAACGCAATGATAAAGCAATGGGTGGGGACTGTGTCATCATTAGGGATTCTCATATTTCTTTCATTTCAATCCCAGTTATAAAGTCCAGGAAATGGATCTTGGTAATTGCAAAGCTGATTGCTGAATTGAGTTGGGGAAAATGAATATTGTCATAACTGCTGTGTGCACTGTCACTCTCTCTCTTCTTGCTTACTCATTGACTCCACTGATGGGATACAGGGAAAGCTTTCTCAGCTAGCATGTGATGTATTTATTTATTTATTTTAACTAGGACTGGCATTCCCATGGCCTCTGGGCACAGGGTAATTCTCTCCTTAAAGTGATACCACCTCCGGATGACAAAGCTGGAACTGCAAATCTGTCTCCCTGAACAAAACAAAACAAACTCCCTAACCACAAACTTATAGTGGGAAAGGAAATGTCTTGAGAGGAAAGTGGTAAGATTATGTGGCTTGGGGAACTGGAAATTGGAGTGTGTAAGATATGGATAGTATCCCTTTAAATAGCTTGTGAGCTCTTTAGTGGTCCTCACTGTCTTCTCTGTTTCAGAAGCCACCAGAATTCTGCTAGCAGACTGGTGTATTATATGTGCCTATGCCTTAACAGCTATGAAAGTTATGAAAATGGTTATTTGGACCCCACGGTGCCCATGGTTTTTTTTTCATATGATGTTTGTGTGAAGAGCAACAGACATAGTAACAATGCAATTCAGAATCTGTTACTGTAGGTCACTAGTTCAAACCCAGCCCAGACTGCAAGGAATAGAAAGTCATTTCCATTTGATGTCTCTGTTGGTTTTTGGTTGTTTCAATCTGCTTAACAGAGAGGTAATCACACTGCAAACCACTACACGTTTGACAGCCTTATTGACAGGGTCAGAAGAAAATCCAAATATTAAGGGTTGATTCTGCTACCCTTATTCATGCTATGCAGTATATTATTTGGCGAGCAGTCTATGAGACTATATGTGCAGTAAGGTATACACTGGAAAAGTGGAAAGATGGAAGCTTGCCCTGCTGCTGTCCATGCTAGAATAATTGTGCTTCCAAAACAATGTATAGCCAGTAATAGAGTTCGTTTCACAGTCTTTGTAAAGTAGGTACCATCACCCTCATTTTACAGATCAGGAAACTGAAGCAGAAACTGCGATGCAAGTCACTGTGGAGCTATCACATAGCAGGGGTCAATATCCACTAATGCCAGACCTACTGTTACAGAGAAAGATTGAGGACACATAGAAAGTCTATCACAGAATCAGGATATGATCCCAGAGCTCCTGACTCTGGGACCTGCATCTTCTCCGCAAGTCCTCCCCATGGTAATGGAAAAATATAAGACTTAATTCTCACGGGCTGTCAGTATGTCATCTTTATTTTGTTCTATAGCTTCATTAATTATCTAGATGATGGGATGAATTGCATCCGCAGCAAGTTTGAAGATGAAACTAAGCTGCGGGGAGAGGTAGATATGGTGGAGGGTAGGGATAGGGTCCATAGTGACCTACGCAAATTGGAGGTGAGCCAAAATAAATCTGATGAGGTTCAACAAGGACAAGTGCAGAGTCCTACACTTAGGATGGAAGAATCCCATGCGCTACAAAAGACTGGGTACTGACTGGCTAAGCGGCAGTTCTGCTGAAAAGGACCTGGGGATTACAGCGGATGAGAAGCTGGATTTGAGTCAACAGTGTGCCCTTGTTGCCAAGAAGGCTAACGGCATATTGGGCTGCATTAGGAGGAGCATTGCCAGCAGATTGAGGGAAGTGATTATTCTCCTCTATTTGGCACCTGTGAGGCCACATCTGGAGTATTGTGTTCAGTTTTGGGCCCCCCACTACAGAAGGGATGTGGACAAATTGGAAAGAGTCCAGCAGAGGGCAACAAAAATGACTAGGGGGATGGGGCACATGATTTATGAGGAGAGGCTGAGGGAGCTGACCTTATTTAGTCTGGTGAAGAGAAGAGTGAGGGGGGATTTGATAGCAGCCTTCAACTACCTGAAGGCGAGTTCGAAAGAGGATGGAGCTAGGCTGCTCTCAGTGGTGGCAGATGACAGAACAAGGAGAAATGGTCTCAAGTTGCAGTGGGGGAGGTTTAGGCTGGATATTAGGAAAAACTATTTCACTAGGAGGGTGGTGAAGCACTGGAACGGGTTACCTAGGGAGGTGGTGAAATTTCCATTCTTAGAGGTTTTTAAGGTCCAGCTTGACAAAGCCTTGGCTGAGATGATATTTTGGGGGTCGGTCCTGCTTTAAGCAGGGGTTTGGACTAGATGACTTCCTGAGATCTCTTCTGTAAACCCTTTGGGGTTTAGAGAGCATGGCCCCTTTACATCTTTTTCTTGGGGGGAGGCGGAGAGTGAGAAAAAAGGAGGAAAACTCCAGGGAGGGAGAGAGGCTGTCGGCAGGCCCTGGAAATGTAAAGCAGGGAGAACCTACCAGAGGCCTGAGCAGGACAGGGCCAATCGAGGACACCCCAGGACAGGAGCCAGGAGAAGCACTGTGCCAGGGAGGAATCGCCTGAGAAGGACAGGCCGGATCTGGACCCAGTAGCACGGCTGCCCAGAGCTGCATAGGGCTGTGAGTACTGGGCTTGTGACTCTGCATTGGGAACAAGGAGGGAGGCTGCTTGCTAGTTAAGTGGGGAGGTGGTCACTCTGTGTGGCTTTGCAGAGAGCGGCAGAAGAGGTTTATTGGGGGAAAGTTCACTGGTGCTGAAGACAACCAGGAGCACTCAAGACTCACCACTGGACTGGAACTTTGCTCAGGACTCCTGAACTCTGTGTGCAAACACATTGCTCGGTATCTGCCCTTCTAGACTGTGCTACTACTGGGCCTGTGGGGCCTTGGCTTGGATGCAGCCCTGTTTTACTGCTCCCCCTATATTTCTCCTTTCATCCCTCTGTAAATAAATGTTTCCCTTTCTTACATCCATTGTACTTTTTCTTTGGGTGTGTGTTCACTCAGCGGGGTTTGGAACAGGTGCCCCAGGGGTGGAAGGGATTTCTCCTGCTGCATTCCTGCGTTCACTCTCTCTTTCCCAGAGCTGCCTGCAGAGGACAATCTATCTTGGCCACGTTTCTATGATATTTCACCAACACTGATTAGCTTTTAAAAATGTGCACAGTTTGGTGGTTGAGCACAGGATTAGATTGAAAAAAAAAAACAAATTGGAAAACCTATGAGAATTTGCTTTTCTGACATTTATGAACTGGAGTAACTTCTGAGCCCAGCAGTATTTATGGAATCAGAAATAACATCTACTGAAAAATAAACAAACAAACAAACACTCAACATTCAACATTCTTCCCAACCATTAAAAAGAGCTTCCAAGCTGTCAGCTGTTGAACTAGACAGGATAGTTTTCAGCCTTGGGGGATGTTAGCTTTGACATTTCTGACCCTTTGATTTAATAATTTTGCAGTGTAATTGAATTCTGATATTCAGGTGCCTAGGGAGGGTAGACGGATTTTGGGCTGGTATTGCTTAGGCTGAGCAGATGGTGAACACTGTGCCTGGAAAGAAGTGGTTGATATTCTATGTTAGTTACGTTTGCACTGTGGGTTGCAATTAAATAAATGGAGTAAAAATGCATGCCCTGTTTTTTTAAAGAAAAGAGCACATTCTTCACCTGTTTGTGAGAGATAAGCTATAATGTATTTTTAATGTTCACTTTTTATCTCTGCTCAGCAATAAAGTTGGTTTACAAATGATATCTCAGCCATAAGGTAAGCAAAGATAATAAGTCTGATTTGCAGTTAGCATATGGACCCATGGATTCAATCTATTTTCTTTTTCCTTCTTCTGTTTGCCTAAAGCTTCTGTTCTGTGTGTTTTAGGTTTATTCCAGAAATAAGTCTTAAAGACTCCTCTTCATATTGTGCATTTCTCTTATTATTAACAAGGTGTAATTCAGACATCTGTTAAAAAGTCCCTTAATATAGTCTTAACAAGGACAAATCTAATGCAGTTCTAGCCAATTATTGTGTTAATTTTACAACATGGAATTTGAGCCACCTGTCTTAAATAGAAACATGTTATTAATGGAAATATCAAGCAGTTTAAAACCAGCTCCTGAAATTCAGCCAAGGACCTAGAGAGGAGCACATTTTTGTATATAAATAAACGTCGTGTCTCTTTTCTATCATCCTTCTTGCATCACTTGCATAGAGAGAAATAGCTCTGTTTCTGTTCAGGTTTCTTTTTAAAGACAGGAGAATTAAATTAAACTGGCAAACTTAAAGTCTGGTTTGTCTGCGCCTAAAAAGTCAGGCCTTCCATGATTTTCTTCCTGAAATTCTGGCTCCACTGAAGTCCATAGCAAAACTTTTATTGATTCCAATTGGTTCAGAATCTGACCCCATGATTCTACAACATCAAACGTTATTACAAGAATACAGAGTTTAAGTTACTTTTATTCCCTCTGTCTTCAATGCAAAATAAAACTGCTCACTTTCGCTACTTCTTGGGCTTGAAATTCTGCCAGCAATTGATACTGAGGGCACAAGCTATGATTTGTATTCCTTCCCCACATATAAACCAAGGATTCCAGAGGCTGGGATTTATTTTCAGAACATCAGATGTTGAATGCTGAAATATAAAATATCCCTTTCTCTCAGAACTCTACCAGAATCATCAGGCAGTCCTTCTTAATCACATGCAGGAGGGATGGGATCTGGTTTTTATGCCTTGCCCTGTAGAAGGTTTAAACTTGCATTTTTATGTTCCAGTGAGTTAAATAACCACCAGAGTTGGTCTCTAAAGGAAACATAATCCATGCTCACAGGCTTTGAAATTTCACTGACTCTGCTGTAGGAAAAGCAGTAACTAAACAACAGGTCTTCACCTTGCATGTCCACTGATAACACTGGTCTACAATTTTTGAGAAGTCATCTGCTTCAGAGATAAAATGTGGTATTTATTATGTATTTTGATGTGCTGAATTCAAATATGACAATTAAAACAACTGATTGGCTACTGTTTCTAAGATATTTAAGTTTTTACATTTTATGTCTATGTATATTGTGTAGATAGTAGAGTTTTAATCATAAATTGTAAACCTAGGTCTTTTCATGTGTTTATGGTTGCTTTACATGATAATATTTCACCTGTCCTGTTTATGTAACACTTTAAAAATCAGCAAAAGGGTTATATAAATAAAATTTATTATGAAACAAAGGCAAAAAACTATTACATAGTTTAGTCCTATTCAGTGTCTACTCGGCGCTTCTTGGCTTGTCTCTTGTATTCATTAAATGGAGCATCTCTTGTCACTGTCCAGCAATAGTCTGCAAGCATTGATGGGCTCCATTTGCCCTGATAGCGTTTCTCCATTGTTGCAATGTCCTGGTGAAATCGCTCGCCGCTCGTCGCTCACTGCTCTCCGCAGTTCGGTGGAAAAAAATCTAGATGAGAGTGCAAAAAATGTATCTTTAGTGACATGTTGCAACCAAGGCTTTTGTATGCCTTGAGGAGGTTTTCCACCAACAACCTGTAGTTGTCTGCCTTGTTGTTTCCGAGAAAATTTATTGCCACTAACTGGAAGGCTTTCCATGCCGTCTTTTCCTTGCCACGCAGTGCATGGTCAAATGCATCATCTCGAAGAAGTTCACGAATCTGAGGACCAACAAAGACACCTTCCTTTATCTTAGCTTCACTTAACCTTGGAAAAATTTCCACGGAGGTACTTGAAAGCTGCTTGTGTTTTGTCAATGGCCTTGACAAAGTTCTTCATCAGACCCAGCTTGATGTGTAAGGGTGGTAACAAAATCTTCCTTGATTCAACAAGTGGTGGATGCTGAACACTTTTCCTCCCAGGCTCCAATGACTGTCGGAGTGGCCAATCTTTCTTGATGTAGTGGGAATCTCTTGCACGACTATCCCATTCGCAGAGAAAAACAGCAGTACTTTTGTGTATCCAGTCTGCAGACCAAGCAAGAGAGCAACAACCTTCAAATCGCCACAAAGCTGCCACTGATGTTGGTCATAGTTTATGCACCTCAAAAGTTGTTTCATGTTGTCATAGGTTTCCTTCATATGGACTGCATGACCAACTGGAATTGATGGCAAAACATTGCCATTATGCAGCAAAACAGCTTTAAGACTCGTCTTCGATGAATCAATGAACAGTCTCCACTCATCTGGATCGTGAACGATGTTGAGGGCTGCCATACACCATCGATGTTGTTGCAGGCTACAAGATCACCTTCCATGAAGAAGAATGGGACAAGATCCTTTTGACGGTCACGGAACATGGAAACCCTAACATCACCTGCCAGGAGATTCCACTGCTGTAGTCTGGAGCCCAACAGCTAGACTAGAGCCAATCAACAATTTTAAGCATCATTTTCGTTCTCAGTGACCCAGAATTAGTAAAGTTTGACTACATTTATTTCAGAAGCATTTTGGCTGTAGAGCAGTGAATGAGTGCTAAGGTGTAGCCAGGTTATGCTGACTCGTTAGAGTTAACCTAAAAGATTTTGAGGGAGATTGTCAAAGGCACAATGGGTAATTAGGCATCCAATTCTCATTTGTGCCCTTGAAAAACTCTATCTTAATTCACAATTATACTAACCTTAGTGTAGATTTTCTGTGGATTTTCTCAATGATGATGAAGAAGCCGTGTTGATGACTCAGCAGGTGGTACATTCTGGGTCAGTTGTAGTTAAAATTCCATTATTCGTTAAGGGGCTGTATGCAATTGGAAGTCCTATCTTTAATATGAGACATAAAACTGTAGTTTTGGTACTTATGGTAATTACTTATGGTAATGTAAGATTCCATGATGATTTTGTTGTTGTTGTTTGTGATTTTTTGCAAAAGTCTAGAGTTTTCTGGCATCTTGTTTCCCGGCAAAATTTCCATATTATGAAATTCTATTTTGCTCAGCTAAATTCCCTTTGCAGCTCAGTTCAGCTTTCCTGAAGAGCCCAGTGCTGATTTCATATATATTGGTATGACTAGACCTAGCTTGAAAATTTTCTGATGGAGTAGTTTTTCTCTGGAAAATGTCAGTTCAGCAAAATCAAAATGTTTTACAGGGATGTATTGATTCGGTCAAAATTGTCACAGGAAATGACTGGAACATTTTGTTTTGAAAAGGATGGAAAATTTCATTTTTGACTGTCATTTCAATGTTCTGTTTTAGTCAAAACAAAACATTCCCACCATAATGAAACATTTCAATAAGGTCAGATGAAATTTTTCAGAATATTTTGTTTCATGAAAAATTCCAAGATTCCTACGTCTTGTCCTGATTCAAGACAAAACAATATTTTGAAATATTATAATTTCCTGCAGGATAAGAATTCCAGTGTTTGACCAGCCCTAGATGTTACCCTATTGATTTCAGTAGACTTATTCCTTATTTATAATATGCCAGGGAAATCAGTATCAGATCCTGCTCTGGCAGAAAGCTGGGATTTCAATGTTGCCAAAATTTATGATTTTATCACGAATCTCATGACACTTGGTATTTTTCTTAAAGCCTTAGATCTTGGGTTAAACAATTGTATGAGAATCTCAACTTTCATTTAAATGATTGCAGAGAAAAGCATGACACATGACCCGAGTGTACACAAAATGTTCAAAAAACAAAAGGCAAATAAAAAATACAACATATATATATAGTTGGTTTAATTGTTATGGGAGGCTTGGTCCATGATTTTTTGAACACCTGGACTGTTGTTTTATTGCAATCTGTTTGCCCAACCCCACATCAGGACCTGGCTGTCTCCTAGTCCTTCTCAGAACTATGAAAAAGAGCATTTTGCTTCCCTGGGGCTTCTGTTTAATTTTTTAAAATGCTTTGTAATCATTTGCCTGTGAGATTTTTACTCTAAGTTTCAGGTTTAAATTACCTCAAAGGTTTATAGGAAAACTGAGTTTAAACTACTGAAAATTGCATGAATTTGGATCAGAAAATGATGCAAAACAAGTTTTCATTTGAGTTAGACCCTAACTGTGAGTCCCCTCAAACAATGGGCTAGTTTGAATCCACATTTAAATCTGGATTTGTTAGCTTGTACCCATCTCTTTAGTCTAATTTTTAAAGCATAATTTAGACTGTTTCTTTTTAAAAAAAATCTTAGTGAAATTCACTGCCTTGCATAGTATCAGAGGGGTAGCCGTGTTAGTCTGGATTCTTTGCTGCTTTGCATAGGACTAACACAAGAGTTATATATCACTTAAATCCCACTTAACCCCCTTAAAACAAGAATTAGTTATGACTTGAGTGCTGCACAGGCTTTTGCACTGAATGAATTTCACCCTCAGTTGCTACTTTCCCAGTTTTTTTCATTAATAATCTGTAACAATTACTCAGCGAACACTTTGACTTGAGAAGGATAAGCATGATAAGTGATAAAGACAACTGGATTAAACTGGCAGTTTTTCCCATTATGCTTAAAAAATTTGACAAACTGGAGAATTGCTCTGAAATCACCAAGATGAAATTCAATAAAGACAAGTGTAAAATACTACACTTAAAAAGAAAAAATCAAATGCACAGCCACAAAATGGAGAATTAGGCAGTAGTATTGCTGAAAGTAGTGGGAGAGGTAATAAAGGAGCACAAACTGAATATGAGGCAGCCCTGCAATATATTGGTGAAAAAAGGTTAACAGCAACAAAAAAAATCAAAGGTCTTCAAAATCTGATCTATAAGGAAAAGTTAAAAAAAACTGGGCATGTTTAGTCTTGAGAAAAGAAGACTGGTAGTGGTGGGATGGTGGGGACCAGATAACAGTCTTTAGATATATTAGAGTCTTTTATAAAGAGGACGGTGATCTACTGCTCTCTGTGTCCATTGATGGTAGGACAAGAAGTCACAGGCTTAATCTGTAGCAAGGGAGATTTAGGTTAGATACTAGGGAAAACTTTCTAACAATAAGGATAGTTAAGAACTGGAATACACTATCAAGGGAGGTTGTGGAATTCACTGGAGGTTTTGAAGAACAGGTTGGACAAACACCTGTCAGGGATGGTCTAATTCAGGGGTCAGAAACCTACGGCATGCATGCAAAAGGTGGCATGCGAGCCGATTTTTGATGGCACATGGTGCGTGCTGATCTGCTCAGCCCACTGTCACTCTGAGGTTCCAGCTGCTGGACCCTTGTCAGCAGGGGTCCTGCCTCTGGTCCCACTCAGCACCTACTGCTGGCCTGGGTGAAGGAACCCCAGACTGGCAGCGGGCTGAGACCCCGGCTGGCAGGAACTGGCGGCTTAAACCCCAGAGCGGCGGCGGTGGGCTGAGCTGCTCAGTCACTGCTCTGGGGTTCCGGCTGCTGGCCCCTTGCCAGCCGGGGTCCCCCGCTGCAGCCCCACTCACCTTGCTTTTGATTGGAGTTCCAATGCAAACTCCCTGCCAGACAAGGTCCAAGACAGTTGCCCTGCTCAGCCCCACCAGCTGCCAGCTTCACTCACCTCAGCTGCCAGTCTGGGGTTCCAGCCGGTTAACAGCTGATCACTCAGAAGCCCATGTGCAGCTTAAAGTATCCAAATATGTACCAGACATTTTAAAACTTAGCAAGGAAAAGCAAGGGCAAGGATCACACTAAAGTGATAAGATCTGCATTTTAATTTAAATTTAAATAAAGCTTCTGAAACATTTTGAAAATCTTGTTTACTTTACATATAACAGTAGTTTGATTATATATTATAGACTTATAGAGAGACCTTCTAAAAAACGTTAAAATGTATTACTGGCACATGAAGCCTTAAATTAGAGTGAATACTTGAAGACTCAGCACACCACTGCTGAAAGGTTGCCGACCCCTGGTCTAAGTATAGCTGGTCGTGCCTCTATACAGATGACTGGACCAGATGTCCTCTCGAGGTCCCTTCCAGATACAATAATTACAATTCTGTGATTATTTTTCCCTCCTCCATTTTTTCTCCATCCTTCTGAATTTACCTTTTGTTGTTGTTGTTGGAATGGATAGCTGGGAGCTTCCACACTTCAGGGTTTCATTTTGCCATGGTGTATTCTGGGATGGAATTCTGGTACTTGGTCAACAAAATACGTTAAGAAATGTGAGGTCCTTTAGCAGAAAACAGATGATCTAATATGGTAAATAAAGCCGCATATTATTGTAAAAGGTCACTAGACTGTAACTAGATTGCATTCGTCTGCTAGATAAAAACAGAACATTCCAAGCTTAAAAAATAAAGGGTTTTTTTGCATCATATCTGCAGCTGGAAAAAAGACACATTCAAGGATAAAAGAAAAAAAAAAGCATAAGGAGGCCACCCAGCTGAGCAGTGATCAGAAGCAAAACCCGAGCATATTTATGAGTTTGTTTTTGCTGTGCTAAATTCTGTTTGGTAAACAAGTTCAAATAATTTCATTTAATGCTAGAATAAAGGAGAGAAACGCCCACTCATAGAAAAAGCCCATAGAATTTGACAGAAAATCCTTTCAAAATCCAGCTTGTGGAATTTTATAGCAGGGATATAATTATATATTACATTCTATCAGTTGGTTTGGAAATTCTACAGGAAGGATCTCATTCTTTATTAAATTCTTTAGGCTGCTTAGACTGATTTCTATAGAAGCCTATTTGTTTCATCATTATTAACTTAAGTAGGATTTTTTTTTTGTTAGGGCAGAAAATCTTTAGTTATTAATGAGATTAATAATAGTCCTAAGGTTCCTTTATTTTGAATCTGTGGGTTTTACATGCTTGCACATCACTTTAATATGTGAGATGTGTTTTCTCTGTTGTTCATCACCTGATAATATTTAATTAGATCAAAACAAAAGACCTTTAACCTACTGTGAATTTATAAATATACTGTGTATCTATGAGATAGAAAAAACAAAAAACAGTTCTTTATGCTATGCCTACCAAAAGTGAAAAATAGAGTGAGACTTCAAAGCTTCAAACTTACACTCTTTGAGAATGTCCTGGATTTAAAGACTTGGAACTAGACCTGTTTTATCAAAGAAACTAAGAATTTTGTTTAATTAATAAAATTGATCAGAGCATCCTATAAAGCTTTTGTGAGAAAGTGGAGATGCACTGATGACCATATTTAAATATAATATAACCTCCTATTATACATATACTTCTTATTGCATTCAGCCTGCAACTGGCTGCAGAGTTCTTATGCTTTTGCAAAGGAGTGAGGAGCTGGCATATAAAGTATAATAGTAGGAGGCAACGTCTC
This sequence comes from Chelonoidis abingdonii, assembly GCF_003597395.2. Lineage (NCBI taxonomy): Eukaryota > Metazoa > Chordata > Testudines > Testudinidae > Chelonoidis > Chelonoidis abingdonii. The sequence goes on along the minus strand of NC_133772.1, from coordinate 118,194,281 downwards.
TGTTTCAATCAGAGAAAGTAAAGGAGGCAGTGACCTAGAGTGCCTATGTATCTGCTCTCTTAGGAATAAGCAATGATTCGGCGCACTTTTGTTACTTACAGGTGACTATCTCAATATTAATCTTAATTCATCTAAAATACCTGCAATCTCAGAATAACTGAAGAAAATTCCAGCCAAAATGTGTCTGGGAATAACACTAGTACAGCAAAGGCTTAGGTCCACTAGGAACTTTTCTTTTAAAAGGGTTTGTATAGAGTTACTTGATCATTTGGAGCTAGACATCAGTGCAAAATAAAAATAAGCCATTTGACCATTTCTAAAATTGGTACAAAAGTTTCTTTCACCCAGTTTAGGCCACTTTGTGTGTGTTCAACTCTGGTATCATTTTGGGTTTTTTAAGCAGGCCCTTATTCGTTCGTTTGTTTTCTAACAGCAAAATTATTACATTTGAACTCTGTTTGGTGAGCATGCCCGGTGACTTTTTCTTTTGCATAACATTTTAATACACATACATGATCATATATGATCCTAACTCCATTCCATGAGAGGGAATGCTGTGGATATCATGACTGAGGTCCTTTTGGAGCTTATCTATTGGGTCAAAGAAATTTGCTTTGTTAAATGGGTAGCCAAGTCTTAATTACACCAACATGTATCTGGGTGAATCCCATGGATTTCAGTTGAGTTCATCTAGGTTTATGCAGGAGTAATAATAATGATGATGCCTAGTTCTTATATGCCACTTACATATCAGATCAAAAGGGAAGTCAATACTGTTATCTCCATTTTACAGAGGAGGAAACTGAGGCACAGAGAGGGGAAGTGACTTGCCCTGGTTACTCAGCAGGCTGGTGACATAACCAGGAGCAGAACCCTGATCTCTTGAGTCCCAGTCCTGTGTTGTATTCACTAGGAAACACTGCTCATCAGAACCTACCCAAGCCCCTAAATATGGATTTGCAGAAGAGCTCATAACTGATCTAACTGTGTAAGTACTGTATCCTTTATCAAATTACAAGAAAAACATCTAGAGGATCAGAATGTCTCCAAAAAGACGTTGTAATCAGGTGATCAAGACAAGTTTTTGTCTAAAGTTGAATTTCTCAGTTAGGCCTCAAGCCGAACCCCAATGAAGTAAATAGAAAAACTGCCAATGACCTCAATGTTTTTGGAGCAGGCCCTTACATAATATTCTCTTTGCTTTCTTAAACTCCCATGTGAATTATATATTTGATAGTACCATTCAAAAATGAAATCTCAACTACTACAGATAAATTCAAATAATCTTCAAGGATCTCAATTTGACTTAAAAAAAGCAAGAATAGTCAAAGCAAGGTTCAAATCCTTGTTTGCTTTAAATGCTGTTGCTTTCAGGAGTTTTAAGTTAAGCCCTTAACATCATTTGAACAAAACAATTTGTGGTTAATGAATAAAAAGTGGAATATATGGGGCCAAATTCTCAAACCAGTTTAGATTTCCCTTTGCACCATTCAGAAGAAGATTCTCAAACTGGTGCATCAGTGCCAATTCCAAGACTGGGTGTAGGGAAGCAGGAAGGAGTGTGTCAAAGGGGTGTGTGTTAGGGCACGTGTGTGGTGGGGAGAGTGTTGACACAGCTCCACTTCACTACTCTAATCCTCCACAGAACCCTATGTCTGTAGTGTAGTGTAGATTGGTCTAGCAAGTTGTGTTCAGCCTGGGGAAACCCTCAGATTCAGGCAACCAGAACTCCAGAACTGGCTTTCACATTCCTCCCCCTGCCTCCCGCCCATACCCTTCCTGCGTCGAGCAGAGCTCTGGCATGTGGCAAAAGGGGTCCAATACTATCTTCCTATATGAACTGCTTCAGCAACAAGAGCAAAACTGAAATATTAATAATAACGCAGCAAGATTAAAGGAAGTTGAACAAGGGAGAAGAGAAAATCAGCATGACTGATACATTTTACTGAAGTGTGTGAATGGTAGAACCAAGTATATTGTTCTACTTAAATAATTAGGGTATATATCCCATGAATAAAATTGCAGGGGCCACTATATTCATTAGATAATGTAATTGACTAGCAAAGTAGCAAATTCTAACTTAAAGAAAATCCAGTTATTTCTGATATATAAACCAAATGTAAGAGTAAAGAAAGATTATAATGTATATTGCTCATAACTTTTTTTATCTCTTATGGTCATTTCAATCACATTCTTGCAGCATTTGTCAAAAGCCAAATCCAGCCATGTGCATGCAGTGTGTAAGAATCAATGCAGTTAAGGACCTCATCTGACAATACATTTCTATGCTATTTCAAATTAAGGTAGGCCTTTGAAACCCACAGAGCCATTGCATCCCCTGATCAAACTCCTTTTGTTGTAGTATCGGAGCATGCAACAATTTTTCTCCAAAAGAGAAATCTCCTATGTAAAGGAAGAACAATTCCTGCTATATGGATTATCTGTTTAATTGTTTATTTATTTTTACCTGCATGAGCCTAGTTTTCCAAATTTGCTATAACCTGATTTAAAATATTACCAGGAAGAGAACACTGATATTGTCTGAAGAAAATGAAAAAATGTACTTTCAGTGAAGACAAATAAAAATTAAACACTTGTCAAATGTAAGGATTAATTATTGGACCATTTCTTTGATTCCATACAGATACCACAGCAATGGGTTTGATAGAAACATCTAGATAGGGACAGAGGTTATTTGTATTATTTCATTAGTGAACAAGTATATTTCTCTAGTACCTGGAAAACAAGGACAATGGAGCTCACTAAAGATTTCTGAGATTAATATGCATGTTGTGTGCTGGAGAGTTTATACTTCTTCAATTAATGCATATGGTATATCCAGCAGCATATACACAACATTACATACAGAAAAGCCAGTATTAAAAAAAACAGTACTTAGGTTGCAAAATTAATCACTCAGAAGGGATGGAATGAAATGAAATTTACTGTTGCCTGTGCAACTTTAATTATTCCCTGTTATTCCTCCAACCTGAGCACAAAGGGGATGAACCAAGGTTTCTTGGGAAATAATAAATCTGAGATTTCTTAACTTTCAAGTGTTTGATTTTACAACTTTCATGTTCTTTTAATGCATTTCCTAGTTTTATTTTTAAGGGGAAAATAATTTATATTACATGCAACTATACCAATCTCCGCATAATGCATCAACAGTACAATTTGCACCCTGAACTTTTATCATGGCAACACACATTATTTTACCACTTCAACTACAAGGCTAATCTCATTAACTGGCAGCAGGAGAAAGCTGTTATGCCAGAGGGAGGATAGATTACAGGGGCCAAAGGGTGGTTGGCAGTGGGCGCACAGATTGGCTCTCTTCCTCCCCACTAGGAGTTGGGAGAGCTCCAGCACCATGTGGTACCTCCAAAGAGGGAAGGGATGGGTTGCTGGAGCCAAGTGCTGGGTCTTGGAGGACTTGAGGGGGATGCGTCAATGAAGCCTGGCTTTCACTCTCCCCCTCCCTACTATGACACAGTACACTTGCTCTGGCAGCTGCTTTGGCATCAACATGAGCTTGGCCTTAGATTGATTATGTTCAGTTATTATTTTGGCATGCTGACAAAATTATCCTGCTGAACAAAAGTAAGAGAAGGGAGACGTGGACATCTAACAGCTCATATATCAGCAAAAGATAAATGAAATTCATGGGACAAAGAAAAGCCACTTCTGTAACCTCAGGGTTATCCTTTTGTTGCACATCTGAGTAGTACTGCAAACAATGGAGATGTGAAGACATCTGAAATAAAAGGTTGGGAAAATTCTTCATAAATGGAAATTGTTAGGCAACTTTAAGACATGATCACTACCTGCTCCCCATATAATAATGCACAATATGTTTATCCATGTTACTCCATTCCTGCTCAATGTCATTTCAATCATTATGCAAAAAAAGTGAGGAGGAGATGGGGTTCATGAACTGAAGAGGGATTTATTTGGACCGACTGAACTGCAGTAGGTAAGTGAGCTGAAGAGGTGGAGCATGAGTGAGGGGTGACTTAATTCTGGTATCACAATACCACTAATTAACAAGAAGCTCTTTGTACACAGAAACATAAGGCAAAGGAAGAGCTGGAAGAAAAGAGAAGGATAAGAGAAAAAATGTGGGTAAAGGAAGGAGAGAAGAGTTACGTGGGAAGGGGAAAATGAAGTTAAAGAGCTACCCTTGATGTCACAATTATCCTCTGAATTTCCCCAGTACCAGCTTTGTGTTTATAGTTGACAGGTTGTATATTAACACTACTGAAAACAAAAATCTTTCCAAACCTGAACAAAAAAAGCATGTTTTTTAAAAACACTGTTGCTAAATCTAAGTGGTGCATGAGCATAGATTCTATACAGGGGATAAATCTCACGGTAAAGGAATAGATAATGTGAACTAGCACATATATTTGATATGTGGGCAAAAGACCAATGATGGAGTGGAGACCACGTAGCAAATTACTACTACAGTACACCCAAACATTTAGCCTGTCGGAACCTAGCTTTCTTTCTTTCTTTCTTTCTTTCTTTCTTTCTTATAAGTTTGTCTCTTAATGGCTAAATCAGTCAGAGATCTGTTTCCTAAGCCTATCATACTGAAGGAGCTTGATAGTGAGTGAGAATGCAACTGTCATGCATTCTACTTCACCAACATCCAACTTATAAAAAGGTTATATTCACAACATTCATGTAGTACAATAGAAGTAATATGACTGCAAGAGAAAATAGTGAGATGATCATACTTTGGATATAAAAAAAGCCTTGACTTCACCTCTGAACTGAGGCCACAGTAGCAGACTATTACTCTGTGACAAATGTTTGATTTCACAGAGAGTATCTAGTTTAGCTTAAGTATCAGAGGGGTAGTCATGTTAGTTTGTATCCACAAAAACAACAAGGAGTGCGCTGGCACCTTAAAGACTAACTGCTTTATTTGGGCATAAGCTTTTGTGGGTAAAAAACCAAGTTGTTTTTTTACCCATGAAACTTATGCCCCAATAAATCTGTTAGTCTTTAAGGTGCCACCGGACTCCTCGTTTTTTTTAGTTTAGCTTAGCAGATGCTGTGCTCAGGGTGTTGGGCTTTACTTGCTTCCAGGGTGCTTATTCCTTGCATTGAGACTGTAATAAGTATTAAATATTTATTTAATAATATTGCCAAAAACAGCTTTAGAATCAAACCACGGAGTCGTGGAGACAAGAAATCTTAGCAGGCATATATTTAGGGCCTTATCCAAAGCCCATTGAAGTCAATGGGAGTCTTTCTATTACTTCAAGAGGCCTTAGAGCTGACCTATGATTCGTAACACCATATATGGTATCTACTGTGATTTGCAACTACTTAATTAGACCTGGAGAGAAAGAAGGTGTGTGAGGTAATATCTTTTATTGAACTAAATTCTGTTGGTGAGAGAGAGAAGATTTCAACTTATACAGAGCTCTTTCTCAGGTCTGGGAAAGATACTCAAGTTGTCACAGCTAAATAAAAAGTTGAACAGATAGTTTAGCATAAGTAGTTAGTACATATTATAAGGGACCATTCAAGGTGATGTGGCTTATTAATACCTCTAACTACTAAGATTTTATCAATAAAAGTAGACGAGACACTAAAAATTTTGCCTGAATTCTATCAGATTAACGAATCTATTTTTCTCTGCTACCATTTTCCAGGCCTGATTCTGATCTCAGTTACAGTGGTGTAAATCAGGAGTAACTGCAGTTAAGTCAGTGCAGTTTTATCCCTGAAATCTACTGTAAAATCAGAATGAGACACTCCCCCCTTTTGTATTTTCCTTTTTGTTGCACTGAAATTGTGTTAATTTTTCTTGTGTTTTCCTTTGTCAAATATTCATTTAAAGGAATATTGTCAAGGCAGACAATGAATACATATCCCCACTTTACTAATGACAGCTGAAATTATTTCAGCTAGAAGAATTGTGCAATCTGAAAAACTTTTCACCATTTATAATGTCCATTTATTATGGCACTTCACTCTTTTTGAGCAATTCAGTTTGACTTACAGACTAAATTTCCTGTTTCTTAAGCAACAGTGCAGCATTGCTGTCTGGAATTCTTTCACTCCAGGAAAATATTTGAATATGAAAGACACTCCCCTCTACCAAAAAAAAACCAACAAAAAACAAAATGAAACAAACAAATTTTCCTCTTCCCTTCCCCTCTCCCTCCCGCCCCCGCCCCCTCCCTGCTTCTATAAGGCCGGATTGTCTCTTTGAAACATCTCTTGTAAGCAGAAAGACTTAACGCGTACCACCTCAGTGAGGAGCAGCGGGAGGCATTGTGCCTCAAAGACTGCCAACACAGAGTTCCCATTTTTCACTGTAGGGAGATGGTAATTTCCTACATCCTTTTACTGTGTGCAGTTTGTTGTCCTCCCCCCTCCTCACACACACATACACACACATCTGCTAGCTCCATTGGTTGAGAAATAGGGGCTGGAGATACGGCTTCACCTATTCTCCTTCTCTCTGCCATCCCATTTGTTTGAGGGAATATATGGTGCAGCTGTTGTTCTCCAGTGCTGGAAGCCATGATGTAGGCCATCCTAATACTCCTCAGCAAAGGGAAAGGAATTTCTCCCCCTCATCTCCTTGTGCACTTGTGCTAGAACTAGTAACACCCTTACCCATAGAAGTATAGGTTGTGACACGGCAAGCCCTCATTCACCCACAACAATGATTCACTGTAAACATTTTTACTCTTATGAAATGTTAACAAATGTAGAACTGAAATTGGGTAGAAAAGGGCTTCCTTGCCACTGTCATCTTCTTGAATACATTTTTGATTGGGGAATTCATGAGAAACATATTTCTGACCATTCTTATTTCCTTAACAAGTGCTGGGTTAAATTGGTTCTACAGACTCCATTTTCTATATATTGTTTTTAATGCTAATTGATAAAGGATACAGATATAACATAACAAAACAAACAAAAATAAGAATGAAGTACCAGAAATAAAAATCTGTCATGGAGGTGAGTAGACAACTTATAAAATAACTTCTCCCTCAGAGGGCTCCTGGATGGTCATGTAAATATGCATGCAAAGTAACTTTCAGATGCACATCATTACCCACCTGGCAGACCATAAGGTACCATGGGTCTGATGCTATCCTCTTTACTCAGGCATAAATACCATTGACTTCAGAACTGGGCCCACAATATGGAAGGAGGTGAACAGACCCCAGTCAGTGTGCCTAGATATAATACTTATAAAATGAAAGTAGTTAGAACGTGTGTTCAGTCACTTTCTTTCAATATCCAATGCTTCAGCACTTCTGTGGGATTTTTTTACATGCCCAAAGTACTCAGTGGATAATATTAGATTCACTCAGTGTGTCTTCTTCAGATTTCCATTTCTTTTCTTTTTTCTTGCCAGTCCAGATAAGTGTAAATTGAATATGCATTGTACATCCTAGTCCTTTGAGTACCTATGGTGAGAATGATGAGCACCTATGAATGGGATAGGTAGGTAAAATCTTCTTATAGGTGTAGAGAAGCAACATAATCCTGTCATAAGAGGAACAGTACAATACTGCCCTATTTACAATCAGTGTGGTACTTGTTAGAAAAGTAGCTCTTTCAAAATGGCACATAGTTACTCTACATAGACTTGCTCCTGAAATCCTTACTCAACACAAGCCACTCTTAAATCTCACTAAAATACATGGGACTGCCTATATTAACATATGTTGAAGTCCTGGACACTGCCTCAGCTCATGTTTGTTTGTTTTTTCCAATTCTTAACTTCAGTGGCAGTCAAAAAACCAAACCAAAGAGTAAGAGCCATTAGGAAAGGGATAGATAATAAGGCAGATAATACTATAATGACACTATTTAAATTCATGGTATGCCCAAACCATGAATAATAAGTGCAGTTCTAGACCCCTTCTCAAAAAAATATATTAGAATTGGAAAAAGTACAGAAAATGTGATTCCAGAATTTTTACTGTTAACGTGAAACTGTGGATATGTGAATCAGTTTATGATGATGAGACAAGGTCGAGCTTATAGCACTGCTAGTTAAATGGAATCCTGGTTTGACTTTAAAGATATGTTGAAGGAGAAATAGAAAGAATAAATATGGAACGAAAAGGTTTCATTTTTCAGTCTCTCTTTTAACCACCCTTTTTTTTTCTTTTTAATGCTACAAGTGTTTGAGAAAGTACTTTGCATTTTCTGAGACTATTTTATCACTTCATTTCCATGGTTATAGTCATTCAAATGGAGAATAATCATTCATATCTTATAGGAAAGCAATTCATTTTAATTGTCCCTATGAAAACTTCGTTAACCAGAGTTCTTCATTGTTTGGAATGTTCTATATGTACCAAAAGTGGATCTGATCTGAACACCCCAGAAACTGGGATGAGGGTGGGGAGGAGGGAGATTTGAATCAAACCAGACCTATCTCTAATTTATATACATATTTCCACAGTATTTGTGTGTATATTTCATCAGTGTGGCATGATTTGTATGTTCATTCAATAAAAATGCACTATGAACTCTGTCTATGACAATTGTATTTCATCTTCATGAGAAAATATACCTGTCATTTTTCACTGAGATCATATCATTCACAGCACACAAATCATAACACTGTTTCTTTGGAGACATTCTCCTGTTCCCATTTCACAGTGACACCTCACATGATCATTGGTTCATTATCTAGTGATGTGGACTTACTCACATTGTACAAGAAATATGCCTTTTTGAGGGAATCATTATGGCAAATGTCCTTACCAGCCAGATTTGTATCTAATTTAGCACCCTGGCTGGTATCTATCATTGAAAAATCTAATGCAAGCACTGAGCTTGTCAGTGTTGTAGACGCATGAACACACTTGGGTTGAAACTTCATCTAGATTCTGCACTGTATTCATTCTTCAAGACATTCCTCACTTATGGAATAGAAAACGGGGTATTGAGCTTGGGTTTTTTTGTTTTTCACTGGTTATAGCAAACATTCCAATCACAATGTTCACAACAACTTGTGAAAATAAAATATCACTTCTTTGGTGTATGAATTCTTTCTCTACAGAGTGAGAAAAATAATTTATACCTTGATGCACATAGTCAAATCATATTCTCCTTCTTCAGGGTGAGAAACCCTAAAGTAATAAACAGGACTTGTATGAGCATGTTAAACAGAATGTGGCCTGTACAACACGCACACCAAATTTCTAATATTCCTCTGAGTTGTGTTCAGAAAACATGGGTGGGTCTGTCAACTTAGGCAACTTATGAAGATACAAGCATACATTGTCTGCTTGTGTGTGTTCATAAAACTGCATCTTCTGTGCACTCATTGACTGTTTCCGTTCACACATACCCCCATTTTATGTGTGCAGCTTCACATTTGAAAATGTGGATCAAGTTGTTTGTTTTTTTCTGTACAATTTTTTTGTGTTGCATTTAATTCTTTCTGCAATCCAAGGAAGATAACCAAAATTACAAGGCAGTATATTGACCTGACAAAGTGCTCTGTCTAGCTCAAGAGCTTGTCTCTTTCACTGACGGATGTTGGTCCCATTAAAAGATATTGCCTCATCCACATTGTCTCTTTATAATGCAGTACATAATCATATTGCCTTATTTAGAAATTTTATTTATTTTTATGTGGAAATTCACTGGCATATAGCATTCACTGGTTATGCAGGAGGTTAGACTAGGTGATTTTAATAATCCCTTCAGACCTCAAAATCTATGAATGAGATCAATGGGGCCAGGATTATGCCCTATGAATATATAAATGTATTTCACTAATGGAGACTAATGGAAACTTTTTGAACATGTGTGTGTATATATAATGGCTGCATGTATATATGTGTGTACAGTGTATAATGGAGCCATCAATAATGACTCCATATCTAAGATTTTACTAAGAGTTGCACATCCATCCATGTTTCATACCTGATTGAACACAGTCTCCAAATTCGTCACAATAATTCTTCCTAGGACAACTGAACTTGTTTGTACTTTTTGTAGGAAGACATTTACTAATTTTTGCTGAGAAAACTTAATGTTCCCTATATTAAAATTTGCCCTGTTTTCTTGTTTCTTTGAGTTCCTCTTGTTAGGCAACCACAGTTGTCATAAACTAGAAACACTACACACAGGCAAATATACTTATCACAGTCTGATAACATGTCAGATACCAGCCACTTCTGAAATATTCAAACTGAACATTTAAAGGATTGTTTCCCTTATTCAGATTAACAGTTTTTGGCTACATAAAAATTAGCTCATGAAAAACTACCAGTGTTCATCAACTACTTCCATTCTGGCAGAAAACAAAAATAAACTTTGAAAATGTTTCCATTTTGTTTCTATTTTTTGGTCATAAACTTCTAACCTGCTGTCTATCCCATCTCTCTGTGTTCTCATGTACCCATGGTGAGACAGGCTGCTTAGAAAAGAGAGTAGGAGTTGCTTCTGTAGGAGAGACAGCCTCTGGGGAATCATGGTCGGAGAGCAGCAATGTGTGTGTTAAGCTACACACAACCTTATACCATGACTTGAGCTTTGCAGGACTTACAGTGAAAGAAAGAACTCACCAATGAAGTGCAAGACTCTTGAAAATGACCTTTTTCTAGACATAAAAAATGACATAACTATAGGTTTGACATTGCAAGCCCTTCCAGGGACAGAAGTGAGTGCTGTGTATATCATTGGAAGTTGGAAATCTTCTCAAATGTCTAAATCTCCTGTCTGCAGTGTAGTTGTGTCATAAACAGATAGTAGGAGTTAATAGAACAGAAGTTCTTTATATCTGTTTTGGCTGTAAAGGGTTAACAAGTTCAGTAAGCCTGGCTGTCACCTGAACAGAGAACCAATCAGGGGACAGGATACTTTCAAATCTTGAGGGAGGGAAGTTTGTGTGTGTGTTGTTAGTTTTTGGTTGTTGTTCACTCTGGGGGCTCAGAGGGACCAGATGTGCAACCAGGTTTCTTTTCAATCTCCCTGATACAGGTTCTTATAGATTCCAAATAGTAAGTACTAGGTAGATGGCGAGTTAGGCTTACGTTTGTTTTCTTTATTTGCAAATGTGCATTTGGCTGGAAGGCTGGAAGGGAGTTCAACGATTTTATTTTGCTGAAAGATTTTTAATTTGTACTTTGATACTTAGGCGGAGGATTATTCCATTGCCTATAGTAAAAAACCTCCTATTCATTTTTATACAAAGATTAATTTTACTGTATTTTTCTCTCTTTATTAAAAGTTTTTCTTGTTAAACTGATTGTTGTATTTTTCTGGTGTATGTGAGGACCCCAGGGGACGGGGTCTGGATTCCCAGGGAGTTAGGGTGAGAAAGGAGGAAGGGGGAGAAGAGAGGCATAATTTCTCTCCGGTGTCAGTGCCTTACTTTCTCTCAGGAGGATGTTGGGGAGGCGGGGGGAGAGAGGCGAGGAAGGAAAGTGAATTTCTTACTCTCTGTTTAAAGATTCAAGAAAGAGTTGAATCCACAGTGATCTTTCAGGTTAACCAGGAGGGGAAGCCTGGAGAGCACGCACGATAAGGGGTGGGCGGGAAAGGGGTTACTTCCTTGTGTTAAAGAGTCCAGAGGTTCTGGGGTCTTGTGGGGTCCCTGGCAGGTTTTTGGGAACAGAGTGTACCCAGCCACTGGAATTCCTGGTTGGTGGCAGCGCTACAGGTTCTAAGCTGGTAATCAAGCTTAGAGGAATTCATGCTGGTACCCCATCTCTTGGACGCTAAGGTTCAGAGCGGGGAATTGTACCATGACAAGTTGTAGCTAGGATATTAAAGAGACAAGGTGGGAGAGGTAATCTCTTCTACTGGACCAACTTTGGTTGGTGAGAGAGACAGGCTTTTGAGCTACACAGAGCTCTTCTTCAGATCTGGGAAAGGTAATCCCAGCATGACAGCAAAATGCAACACCCTATCACCTCTGGGTGAACACTTTTCACAAAGCAGTCACTCTAAATCTGACCTCTCAGTCCATATCCTCAAAGGAAAGGTGCAGAACACTTTCAAAAGATGAGGCTGGGAGCTTAAATACTTTGCTAGACACTAAAAATCATGAACTGAACAGAGACACTGGATTTATGGCTTATTAAAACAATCTGTAACCCACTAGCTCCCTCTTTTTGTCCTATGATTGCACAAATGGGTCACTCCACCTCAAATGGTCCCTGACAATATGTGCTATCCACTTATCCTAAACAATCTATTCCACCTTGCATTTTGCTGTGACACTGGGAGTACATTTCCCAGACCTGAAGAAGAGCTGTGCGTGGCTCGAAAGTTTGTCTCTCTCAACAACAGAAGTTGGTCCAATAAAAGGCATTACTTCACCCACCTTGTCTCTCTAAAGCTCCTGTATACACATATACTAGGTACTAGGTATATAAAAGCTGCCAGCTATCCTATGGCTGAATCCTGTTCTTCTTGGGTCTCAATTAGAACTGATTTTTCTGGGAGAAACTGGAGGAGAAAGAGGAATATTTCATTTCTGGAAAATAGATTAATGGGTAAAAGGCAGGTTAGGAACCCAAAGATGTATGATAAATGCATTTATCCTATGACTGCAATTTCTCACATGGATTGGATATCACTTCCACATACACATGTAGTATTTATGTATATACACATACTCTCTCACACACATTCTATATGCAAACATTATGTTACATTGTCTTCTTGGACAGTGATTTCCTAAATGCATAACAAGATGAGAATGTGTCTATAGCTAAGATAATCTTTCAGAAAATGATGACAACAAGTAGTTCTCATTATAGGGGCAAAAGTGCTTTGAAGACAAAGAGATAAAACAAACAAGTCAGTTGGTTAGAATTTAAGGTGAGAGCAGATGTACAGCAAAACACTTTTTAAAAAATATGCAAAAATGAAAATTTGGAATCCTGACCATTTTTTTTACTCCATTCTCTTATGGATGAGATTTTTGATGAGATGAGATGCCTGAATTTTAATGCAGGTACTCATATAAACACTGCAGGGTTTTGTGGTGTTTTTTAATTCCAATAAGTCTTTACTGAATAAGCCAAGAAGATACTGTATAGTGTAGAATGGAGTCTTGAAGTTAAACATGGCAGGTCTCAGAAGATGGATAACACAGATTTCAAACCACTTCTACTATCTTGTTATAGATAAAATATACCAAACACAAAGAAGAACCAAATTTGCGTATGTCTCAGTTAATAACAATGTTTTATGATTATTTTTCAATTTATATATTTGGAGCCACTATATCTGGGACCCAGTATTCGTGACAATTTGTTCCGTGCCTTGTCTGTATTCGAGAGGATCAGAATTTAACTCTAATGGGATGTGTTTTGTTAGAGTCCCCAGTACAGTCAATGCTTGCTGCATCCCCTTTGTGCTAGACTGCTGGGTGTGCTACTAGAAAGAACTGTCTTATTGAAGAGAAAATACAGTACCATGCTTGTGCAAAAACTTTACAAATAAATCTTTTACAAGCATCCCCTAGTGTCTTCTGTGATCCAAACTGACCTCTCCTGTAGATCTTAGGGAAGGATGTCAGCTTCAGCTTCCTAGAATTATCCTTTGTGTAAAAAGAAGAGCATCAGACAGGACCTGATGAAGCTTAGAGCTAGTTCCTTTTGGTTTTGGCACTAATTTCTGTTTTGTTTTTTTTCATGCAGCTGGAAAGATAAGTCATGAGTAAAACCATTATTCTCATATTCTAAAGTAAAACTTTAATGTCTCTGTTATAAGTTAGAGCAAAGAAATGCTATAAACAAAGGACTCACTGGAAATTAACCACTTCACTGTCAAAAGCTGAGAATGAAACTGCTATTTAGTGTCACTAAAAAAGTGCCTTACTTAGTTCTCTGAAGACTACACCAATGACACATTGAGAATTGGATTTCTTTGCCTGCAATTTTTGGAGGGATTCTTTCCTCAGATGGAGGAATTTTCTCACTCTGTTAAAGATACAAAATGATTGGAAAAAATAAAATAAAAAGTGAGATGGTCTAGTAGCAAATGGAACTGTAGCATTAGCTACTTCATTGTCATATTTGATATCAGGTTTGTTTTATGTATTTACTGTATTGTCCCACATGGAAAACTCGTAATGTATTTTCAGCCAGAGGAAGTGGGGAATACAGAACATAAATATTCTTACAAAGGAGCCTATTGATGGCCTCCTCAATGCAAACCATACAGTTTAAAGATGTGCGACCTCCAGCTGTTTGTTTCTGCCGTTTTAAGCTACATGTTGTGAATGTTTGTCACATTGAGAGAGTATATGAAAATTCGGACTACTTTGTAAAGAAAAAAGTCTTTGGAAAACCAGTGCAGTGAGAACAAATCACAGTTCTTATGACGTTTTCATGATATTTAATTTACATCATTTCATTCCAACCCTTTTTATTCCCCACAGTGATCTGTTCTATACATTCATGAGGTGAATGGGTCTACTGTAAAAAATGGATCAGACTTTCATTTGTGCACAAGTCCAACTCCTGAGCACATAGACCCTAATGAATATGTACAGTCTAGATCTATGGAAATCAGGATTAGCAAATGCCCAATTCAGAGGTTCTGCTTGTGTTTTATGTGCACACATTTGAAACTTTTGTCCATGGTGTATGCTAGCTAATGTAAGTATGCAGATCTTACACTAATTGAGGCAGATCCCAGAATCTGCAGCATTAATTAAGCTTGTTTGGAATATACTCTGTACAAGATGAAAGCTTGTGATAGTAGTTTAATATTAAATGTCCAATCACAACAAATATCTTTGTCATCATTTATTTTTAGCTGAGAGGTTCCCAATCTTTTCAGGCATTTTACCAGACTCAGACTTCAGTTAGCGCCTATCACCTGCTTAGAATCATAGACTAGAAGGGACCACAAGGATCATCTAGTCTAAACCCCTGCCGAGATGCAGGATTTGTGATGTCTAAATCATCCAAGACAGATGACTATCCAGCCTCTTTTGAAAACCTCCCCCAAATGAAGTGTAATCAACTATGTGCTAAAATGGAATTTGAGCTGTGTGTATGACTGTGGACCTAATTTGAAATAATCCAAACTTTGTTGTGCGTTGGAGTGTGCTTAAATGGAGAAGAGGTGGGTAGCAGTTAGAGGTAACAAAAATAATTCCAAAACATATATCTAAACATTTGTTTGAATAAAACAGTGAATTTGTTTAACTAGTACTCCCAGTTCTTTCAATTTGTTTTTCAGGGAAATCTGGTACAAGTGAGTTTTTTTTTTCAACATAACGTTCATGTAAAATGAATCCTATGAACACCCCATGCCAATATTTTTGCACAAGGGTTCAGTACCCAAAGCCCAAACTCTGTCATCTTTGAAATTTCTTGGCTTTCCCTCCTGCAGTTTATAAAAATTCCCATCATCAGTCAGGGAGCAGAATTAATGACATGTGACTTAGCTGGCCTCGTCACGCACCATGAATAGTCCAAGATGTAGTCAAACTGAACAGTTTGTGAAGAACCCCTTGTCTGGATCACATTCACATGAGTATGAGTATTCATCAAACAATTTTGAATAGCAAGCACAATCATATCAATCAATCTGTGCATAGATAATTCACAATTGGAAATAAAGGGCTAAACTCACTGAAGAAGTAATTTGGTATGAATAATTCACCTAGCTCTAGTAACTACAATATACTAAGACCTAGTTCAGCTGATTATAATTATGGAAGAGATAAGTACTTACGGTATCAGACACTGAAGCATGAAGTACCAGTACTGGTATATATACCAATGATTGGGAACCATTATTAAATATGTGAGATGGCTTTTTCAAACCAAACAATAACCAGCTATTTCAGTGAAATTAAATACTACATCCATGCCCAGAATGAATTCACTAACTTTACTTAACCTAAAATAAACTTTCATGTATATCGCATGCCACAGGTGTGTGCACATGCACATGGCTTGCTGCTCGACATGTGGGGTCCTGGCAGCTAAAACATATTAAACAAACAAACAAAAAGTACAGCCTTCTCTCAGTTATCTCGAGTAAATAGGTCACATACTAGAAAAAACACTTTGCATAGACTTTTCTACCTAAAATTACACAATTTGAGATCATATGGCAGTCTTTTATTCAGCAAAATTTCAGTGACTTTACTATTACAGTAGCCACACAGGTTGCCTAAAATACCGGATATATCAGGAGAAAATAGCAAATATACAGAATACAGAATGGAATTCCCAAATGGGATTATAAAAGGTGTCTGTGGGGAGGATGTAGTTCCTCAGATAATGATTGTACTTTGCCATCTACAACTAAAGATCAGATTAATCTCTTCAGTGCAGAAGAGAAATGTTTTCATGCCATTTTAGAAGTTGCTCAAAGACTGCTTGGGTTCAGGGATGAGCATGGTGAAATTCACAGAGGAAAGGACCACAGCTCTCTCTCCCAACAGAAAAAGCCATCAATGATCATATAACTCCAAATTTTTCAGAGTGATTTTGTTAAATCTTTAATTAATGGGCCACTTTTATCAGAATACCAATTTTTGCTGGACCTTTCTGTGGTCTCCGTAGCAAGCGTGCATACATGCATTCCCTTCTCCCTTGGAAAATTTTTAGAAAACAAGCCCTGTGAGCTTTTTGTATGAGGGGCTTACTGATATTTGTGTGGTTTTCTTCCTCTTTGTTGTGAACTTGTGTGTGTTCCCTAGGCTCAGGAGACATAGTGAGCAAAAGTGTGTTTAAAAAAAAAAAAAAGGATAAAATCCATCACTGAGCTGGCAAGAGAACCAGAGCTTTTGGCAAGCACAGGAGTCAGTTGTTGCTGGAACCTTATGTAACTTTCTGAGCAACATCATGATTTTAGCAGAAGCATGATGTTCCATACTGTCTGTGTCAAGTTCAGGGATACAGAATTGATTCCAACTGAAGAGTTGAGGGCAGAAGAGAACAAAATCTAGGCCCAAATACTACATTTAAAGCACAGATCATTGTTGAAAAAGTGGCCAAAAGACTAAGGATTGAAGAAGGGAGAGTAAAAGGGGCGGCATGGAATAGTATCCATGCAAATCCCTCAACTCACCAAATGTTTAGTTAGTGCCCATAGCCATTCACCTAAAACAATAGGACTTTGATGTGATAATTTCACTGAAGTTAATTCAGTTCATAGCAGGTCTGATGAGAGCCTTTCTAAAAACAAAGAAACAAACAAACAAAAGCTCTCTCACTTGCCAGGTGGCGTCTTCCTAGTACTGTACTGTACTGTACTGTACTGAACATTATTCAGGCCATTAAACCAATCAGGGCCTAATCAAAATCCACAGAAGCCAGTGGAAGTCTTTCCACGGATCTCGTTGGATATTTGGATGAGGCTTTCAGTGATTTGGATAGATATATTGCCATTAAGACATGGCAAATCCTATAGGATTTGGACATTTTATGTCAATAGGAGTTGACGGCACTCAGCATCTCACAGGTCCAGGCCTTAACTGAACATGCTAGTTCTGCAAAAGTTGTTCTCTTAGAAGGTCATTTGATCTCCTGAGAGCCACCTGATAGCTGGTGAGTACCCTCATTTCCCATTGAAGTTGGTTAGAAAATGTGTAAAATTTCTTAATTTTAATGAAAAATGGGGGGAAAATTCTCATGAAAATGTATCTGATATTTTGGGACCATTTTCTGACTAGCTCTTATGAATAGGAATACAGAGAACTCTGAATCTTGCAGAAAGTGTCTGATGCTTTTTTGTTTCCATCAATAGCAGAAAAAAAAAAAGCACCACTGAAACAGCCTCTCTGGTAGCACTTCAGAACTCCTACTTCTAGGTGGAACCAGGAAACACAGAGGCAGGTGAAAGTGACAAATGGGGAAAAGAGTTACTCTAACTTGTTTGAACCTCAGAAGAAGTTCATTATGAGTTTGGGTGAGAGGGTTGTACTCATTTTATCAGAACTGGCTTTGCCCATCCCTAGTGACCCTGTTTTAATGAACACTTGTATCCTGTACTACAGGACTACCTATGGACCAACATCCTTCAGACAGCTTCGACAGCAAAGTGGTTAATGTTTGAAGAATGAGTCTTTCTATCCTTTGCCATGGCATTGGGTTCTTATTGTACCACCCTGTAGAGTACTTCAGCAATATTTTTTTTAAAGATTTAAAAAGCAAAGAGTTACAAAACCATTTGCAATTAACTTGAAATAGAAAAGATAGCACTTTTTTTTAAATCCCATTATATAGTACACCATATAAATTACAGAGTATTCAAATGCACAAATGCATCTGTGTAACATTTATCAAATGTAATTTTTGTGTGTGTGTATTTTTTTTCCAGAGTTTTTGCTTGTAGTTCTATACATCTCATTTTCCCCTCACTATCACGTATGACAGTGTTCCAGATCTGAGACACTGCTGTTGCAGTATCGCATGTTGTTGGGGATGTGGCAGTCTGTGTAGTTAATTCCCCCATTTGGGGTATAAATGGGCTGCAGTCTGAAATCTCCTTTAAGGAGCTGATCGTTATTTAAGGAGACAATCTGGAAGCTGGTTTCCGTCATCTCCAGGATGGAGTTGTCCTTCTTGGTCCCTGCCTCGCAATAGTCATCTTTCCGCCGGCCCCGGTTGTATTTCCACTTCTGGGAGGTGTAGCGCCCCTTTTTATGCATGTGCCAGCAAAAGATGCTGAGCAAGACCACAAGAACAAATATCACTGCACCCCCAATCAAGCCTGCCAGCAAAAAGGGGGAGCCCATATTCTGAGAAGTCGTCTGCTCATGGCTGGAGGCTGTGTTGCTGCCATTGTTTAAGTGGGAAGCCTTGGTTGTGGCTTCTGAACAGACAGTGTCTTCTCCAGCTCGGTAATTATTAAAAGCATCCAGTGGAACCAAACAAATCCGATAAGTGGATTTGGGTTCGAGATTCACCAAGCTTAAGTGTTGTTTCTCACCACTTACTATCCGTTCCTGAACAATGCCCCCTACCAGGCTGTGGCCCATTTTAACCCATGTGAGTTTGTATGCCATCACAGTAAAAAGGGACAGCCAGTTGACTTGGATGCAAGAGTCATTCACAAAATGGATGGAGAGTTGGATCCTTTCAGAAATGGGAGGCGTCACCATTTCTCCGCCCTCCCTGTCAGGCACAGTGGGGAGTGTGGATTTGGTGGGTGGGAGAGGACTGTATTTATCACTTGGAGTTGGAACTGATGAAGTGGGAACCAGTGTGGTTGGCAAAGTGGTAGCAGGGGCTGGGGTGATAAGTGGCAGACCAGGAGTGGTGGTGGGGCATGACAACATATTCATATTGAGCTCCCTGACAGCCATACCTCGGACCTGTTCTGGTCCCTGGCACATAAAACCCCGGACATTGATGGATGAGGGAATAAATTTGAGCCATTCAGTGACCCATTTAATACTGCAGTCACATAACCAGGGATTATTCCGCACAGTGAGCTGCTTCAGGTTGTGGAGGTTATCAAAGACCCCTTTCACCAGCATCCGGAGCTGATTGTTGGAAATATCAAGCCGCTCCAGCTTGTGGAGGTTTGAAAAAGCTGAAAGTGGTATGTGGGTTATCTGGTTGTCCTGCAGGTAGAGCCTCAGCAGATGTGTACCTGGAAGATCAGGGGGAGGGTAGGATAGTGAATTCCGTATTATTGAAAATTCTTTGAGCTTGGTCAGATGGCTGAAGGCGCCCTCAGCTATACCTTTATTGGTCAGGAGATTGCCATCCACAATAAGACGCTCCAAGTTCGTGAGATTCTGGAAGGCCATGTCTGAAATTATGGCAATTCGGTTTTCATCAACTCGTAACTCTTGTAAGTCCACTGGAAGGCCAACTGGTACACTGCTCAAGTGATTCTTAGACAAGAACAGAAGCTTGAGACTGACAGCTTCCCGAAATGCTCCATCCTCAACCCCCACAGTAGAGATGGAGTTGTCATCTAGGTGCAACTCTTCCAGCTTCAGGAGCTGGGCCAGGGCAACCCGAGAAATGGTTTGAATGTTGTTTTCCTGCAGGTGAAGAACCCTGACATTCTTGGGCAGGTTCATGGGAAACTCATCCAATTGGTTGCCATACAGGTAGACCGTGTGCACAGACTGGACGTTGTGCAGCTCTGCAGGGAATCCAGCATTATTAATTTGGTTATTGTGGAGGTAGAGTACGGTTACACCCTCTGGTATCCCAAGAGGCACTGAGGTCAAGCTTCGCTCATTACAGTAGACAAAGTTTCGGTCACAGCGGCACACATTTGGACAGGCCAGAGTTTTGGAGACCTGCATGCAGAGCCCCAGGGAAATTATGAGCCAGGATTTCAGGAAAGCAGCCCAATCTTTGGGCCACATTCTTGTCCACAGGCCCATTTTGAACTTAAAGAAATGGAATACCAAAGAAAGAGGAATTAAAACAATGATAAAGAACAGGTAGTGAAAACTCAGGTTGTTGGAATTGGCTTGAATTTGTGTCCAGTGATCAGGTCAGAGGTAAAGTCCTGGAGATTAACTGTGAAATAATCCTTTTATGATTGGCCTGCCTTCTACTCTTCATAGGAAAGCCATAGTCTGATTAGCCAGGGTTACACACTTTGCTGCCTTCCTCCATGTGTGCTGAAAGAAGCAATAGCTGTGTCTTTCAAGGTAGGCAACTGTCAATTTAAAGCTACCAAAAGTCGTCAGGAGAAAGGTTGGCTGGACCAGTAGTGCCTTTCTCTGAGGCCAGGTAGTGGTGCACTCAGCTTTCTTCAGCCTCCAAGGTCTTCATTTCAGCTTGATGATGGATCTGAGAAACCTGTTAAAGAAAAGCAAGAGAGGAAATTAAATAACATGATATGTTTAATAGAGAAGAACATCAATGGAAGGATATTCTGTTCACACAGCATATAACTCTTGTGGCATTTTGGAAACAGCTGTGCTATTAAACAGTGGGTTAATATTACTACAGAAATATTATAATAATAGATTTGATCCAAACCCCTTTGTAGTGATGAAAGCTCAATGAAAATTAACCACTCCACTGTCAAAAGCTGAGACTGAAAGTGTTAGTTAGTGTCAGGGCCGGCTCCAGGCACCAGCAAAGGAAGCAGGTGCTTGGGGCAGCCAATGGAACGGGGCAGCACGTCCAGGTCTTTGGCGGCAATTCAGCAGCAGATCCCTTACCCGAAGAATGAAGCGGCACAGTAGAGCTGCTGCCGAAGTGCCACTGATTGAGGCTTTTTTTTTCTTCGCCGCTTGGGGTGGCAAAAAACTGGAGCCAGCCCTGGTTAGCATCACTAATAAAGTGCATTATTCAGTCCCCTGAAGGCTACACTAATAACATATTAAAAATTGGATTTCTTTGCTTGCAATATTAAGAGGGATTCTTTCCCCAGATGGATGAATTTTCTCACTCTGATAGACATCAAATTATTGGGGAAAAAGGTGAGCTGATCCACTAGCAAATTGAACTGTGGGGTTAGCTACTTTGTTATCATATTTGATATCAAATTTGTTTTATCCATTTACTATCCCATAAGGAAAACTCCTAATCTATTTTCAGCCAAGGGGAAGAGTGGAGTACAGAACACAAATATTCTTACAAAGGAGTCCATGAATGGCCTTCCCATACAGCTTAAAGATGTGCAATTACCAGGTGTTCATTTCTCCTTTTAAGCTACATGCTGTGAATGTTTGTTACATTGACAGAGTATATGAAAATTGGGACTAGTTTATAAAGAAAAAACTCTTTGGAAAACTAGTGCAGTGAGTACTAATCACAGCTGTTGTGATGTTTTTATGATATTTAATTTAAATCATTTCATTTTAACCCTTTTGTATTCCCCACAGTGATCTGTTCTATATATTCACATGAAGTAAATGAGTCTGTTGTAAAAATTGGATCAGACTTTCATTCATGCACAAGTCCCACTCTTGAGCACACAGACCCTAATGAATGTATACAATCCATGATTTCAGTGAGGTTTGGATCAGTTCCTTATGTTTGCATATAACATTCTCAGACTCTTGTACTATCACGGTCTATTTAGCATATTAAAACTCATACATTTTATTTTTTAAAAGGCTTGAGTATTTTCTCCTTTTGAAAAAAAAAAAAAGAAATTGACTCTGTCTCTTTGAGTCAATAAGAGTTATGTCACTGATATCAATGGGAAGAGGATCAAACCCTAATTAATGAATCACACTGTATGCTTTTTCTTTTCATTTAATCTCCTTTTCTAATCTGTTCTGTTCAGGTCTCTCCATAGTCACATGTACTTCCTTCTCTGCCCCAGTGCACTCTAAGTAACTACAATTTCATTTTAATGGATTATCAGCAGATCATGTGAGTATTTTTACTAAAGCTATCAGCAGTGAAATAATTAATAATGCTGGCACTCACACTGACGTCATTAGACTTACAAACTAATATTCCATTGAGAGGAATAGGTAGTTTACACCTGTCAAAGTTATTATTTTATGATATCAGCAGAGATTCAGAAATGCAACACTGTAGCAGTTCATATTTGGAGGGTTTTCTTTGCAACCATGAAAGTTAAACACTTATTTTATTTAAAATGAAGCTTAGATTTTGCTACGTAAGTCTATGACAGTGGGTGGATTCTGCAGAAAATTCCTTTGCACTAGAATACATGAGATTTTGAACATTTTCCCCCCTGCTTATGTCTCTTAATTCCTCTCTCCTTATGATATTATTTATTATTCTACTTTATAACTGAATTATTTAACTCTGTAAAGCAATTTGGAATACAGTAGCTATGAAAGATACTTCATGAGTTGGGTCCTTCGTTTTCAGTTTTTATTTTATTTAATTTTTCCCAGGAATTTATCAGTATTTATTACCAACACAACAAAAACAGGTGCAAATCAGTGCAAAGAACTATTAATAATTTTTCTGGGTAAATATCAGGGTTTATTTTGGTGGGCAGAAAGACGGGAAAAAGTATTTAGTAGATTAATGCTTTGAATTCCATTGGTCAATGTGATTTGCCAGAACAAAAAAAGAACTCAAAACACAAGGCCATCTCTGAGTTTAAGAAAACAATACATCTCTAACATGCAAATAAAACTTTTCATTTGAATAAACAGTTTACTGTTGTAGACTTAGAACTATTAGCCTATAAATGTTTACATTTAATAATTGGGCCACATCATTAACAGCACATTCACTGAACTTCAGCCTTTTCTCCTTTGTTTGTCTTTTTAAAACTTTCAAATACTTCAGTTCGGAAACATATTCTGATACAGACTTTTGTTTTCTTCCCATTTTAGTGTGTCAGATCTTTAAACCGTTATCTGCTAACAGCTTGAAATGTGTGTGTGATGGGAGTAAGATTCATCAGTACATTCAGATGCTCATGCCCGTCAAAACTTGTGTACATGCCTGTTTGTTTATTGTGTGTATCTTCTAGACTAACACACAGCCTTGTTTCAACAGGCAGCTTTGCATATACACACAGACTAATGTGTTATTGTAATACATATATCTCATGTAATGTATTGTATTTTTCTAATAAAACAAGTAATTTTTATATATTTTAATTATACAAAAGTAGGGTGAAAAAACTGAAAAACCCAGTAATTTTTCAGTAAAAATTGGTTTAAATTGAAAACAAAGGAGCTTATACACGGGGTAGTGATGCCTTCTTAAAGCTACAGTGTCCCTAATACTTAAGCCTCGGTACAGATGTCTAAAATAATTGTATTACCCTACCACACCTTGCTTAATGCAATCTGAAATTCATGAGGTGCTGATCATCCGTTGACCTCAGCTGAAATTGCAGGTGCTCAGTTCTTTTCAGGATTTGGCCCAAAATAAAACTGTTGAAAGAATGTCTCTTCAAAAAGAAGTATGAGTAATTACAATAGGCACTCAGTATGGTATTGAGGGGCACAAAAAAACCTAGCTAGATAAGGACAAAAAAAATGTTGTCTCTTTTCAAATAGCATAGTGGCATCTATCTCTAAATGTAGTGCAAGAAATTTAATTCAGGAGCAAACAGCATCTTAAAGCTTATACCTGTACCTGTACTACCGCCATACAATGTACAGTGTGTCCCAAAAGCTGCCTTTGGGAACACTACGGTTTGGGAGTTTAGTAACTGTGTTTTGGAGCCGAGATATTATAATCTTACAATAGGAAACTTTGTACTTGAAGATTATTGTGGTAATTTAGAAGGCTCATCAGGTATCAGCCCCTAGGCTAAAACAGTCTGAGCTACAAAGCAAGCACCAGACTAGTCTCCTAGCTTATTATTATGCATCCAAATGATAAATTTACCACATGCCTCTACTGTACACCATGCTCCTATAGAAAGAGAAAGATTAGTTAACCTACTGCTCAAGGCTTTGCTCTCTTGCAGGGCTATTTCATTTCAAGAGCGGTTTCTTTTCAATTATGTAAATGATGTGATGCTGTAGAGAAACTCTAACAGGATTACATTCTAACGTGAGTCTGAGGGTGACAGTTTATCCTCCTTTAATATGGCCAGGCTCCAATCTAGATCATGCTGTCCTGATCAGTCAGGACAATTTCTATATAAAATGATGAAGGGTTCACAGAGCCTTTTTCGAGATGCTTGGGACCACACAGGGTGACCGTGGCTCCTGCACTCCTATTCTGTGATTGGAAGTAGCCTTTGTGTGTCAGCAGAGTCTAAAGGAGAGACCACATGGTACTGTGGTTGTTCCTCCAGTTGCTAAAGAGATTGGGTTTAATTCAGCCCTGGCATATGTTGGAGAGCCCATCTGGAGAGGGATTGCCAGGCAATCACAGCTTCTGCCTTCACAAGAAGCCCACAGGGGTGACGGTCACACTGAAGGTAAGTGTAACTTAAATAGGCCTTGTATTGGCCCCAAGCAATGGGATGACTTTCACTCTCACAGAGGAAGCACATGAAGAAAGAGATGATAGTAAAGAAACGCAACACACTCAACGCTACTCATTAGGTAATACACTTAGAAGATCTTCGATTGACCAGTTACTTAGGAATACCACCTGAGCATTGACTACACTCACAAAAAGCTGGTTTCAGAGTAGCAGCTGTGTTAGTCTGTATCCGCAAAAAGAACAAGAGTATTTGTGGCACCTTAGAGACTAACAAATTTATTTCAGCGTGAGCTTTCATGAGCTACAGCTCACTTCTTCAGATGCACAGAATGGAACACACAGACAGGAGATATTTATACATACAGAGAACATGAAAAGGTGGAATTATGCATATCAACAGGAAGAGTCTAATCAATTGAGATGACTATCCTCCCAGCAGGGGGAAAAAACTTGTGAAGTGATGATAGGAAGACGCCATAGAAGTGGAGCCGCGACTTACCTACATGCCTCCAGCTTCCATCCAGCGACACACCACACATCCGTTGTCTACAGCCAAGCTCTAAGATACAACGTATGCTCCAATCCCCAGACAGAAGCTAACACCTACAAGATCCTACAAGCAATTTAAACTACAAACACCAGCTGAAGAAAAAACAGATTGACAAGAGCCAGAAGAGTACCCAGAAGCCACCTACTACAGGACAGGCAACAAAGACAACGGCACAGAATCACCTACAGCCCCCCACTAGAAGCCTCTCCAGCGCATCATCAAAGATCTACAACCTATCCTTAAAGATGATCCCTCACTCTCACAGATCTTGGGAGACAGGCCAGTCCTCGCTTATAGACAGCCTCCCAACCTGAAACAAATACTCACCAGCAGCCGCACATCATACAACATAAACACTAACCCAGGAACCTATCCTTGCAACAACAACAACAACAAAGACCGATGCCAGTTCTGTCAACATATCGATTCAAGTGACACCATCATAGGACCTAATCACATCAGCCACACCATCAGGGGTTCGTTCACCTGCACATCTACCAATGTGACATATGCCATCATGTGCCAGCAATGCCCCTCTGCCATGTACATTGGCCAAACCAAACAGTCTCTTCGCAAAAGAATAAATGGACACAAATCTGACATCAGGAATCATAACATTTAAAAACCAGTGGGAGAACTCTTCAACCTCTCTAACCACTCAGTGACAGACTTGAAGGTGGCAGTTTTGCAACAAAAAAACTTCAAAAACAGACTACAAAGAGAGACTGCTGAACTCGAATTAATATGCAAATTAGACACAATTAACTCAGGCCTTAACAGAGACTGGGAATGGCTGGGTCATTACACTAATTGAATCTATTTCCCTATGTTAAGTTCTCCTCACACCTTCTATGGGTCATCGTAATTATCACTTCAAAAGTTTTTTTTTTCCCTGCTGAGGATAGCTCATCTCAATTGATTAGACTCTTCCTATTGGTATGCATACTTCCATCTTTTCATGCTCTCTGTATTCACAAAAAGCTGGTGCTTTGGGGTTTATCTCTTGCGGTTACATGGGTTTTGCTTTCATAAATCTTTTAAAAGTTTCCTGCAACATGTTTTCTCCTCTTTCAACTGCTGTGGAAGTGACTCTGTTTTATTAATTCCAGGATCCTAAACTCCAGCCAGTGGTGGTTAATAAACTGAGACTATAAAACTCATAGTACAGAAAATAGGCATTGTCACGCAGTCAGTAACCACCGCTGATTGTATTAAGCACCAGCCCAAGGACAAATCTAATCAGACATTTATGACTTCAGTGTTGACTGTGGTGTGACAGAGGAAAGGAATAGGAGCAAAGGTGCAAATGAAAGGGAAATATTTTATCTCAGCATCATGCTGCAATTGTTATTATTAGTGTTAGATACATATTTTACAGCAGAACTCAGAGACCCCGATCCAAATGGAAACTCCTTTATGTTAGGAGCTGTACTATAGGTTTCTACTCCAAATTGCTGAAAATGTAAGATGAGGCTTACAGGTTAAAGAATAGGCAATCTGCTTGATTAAACAAAATAACACTACAGGGGATACAGTCACAATTTAATCCATACCTAAGCAAACTCCAAGGAATTGGAAAAACTGAAGCACTTGATCTGTGGTTAATTTTCAAAACTGAAGGCAAGTAAAGTACTAACAAATACTCACACGTTCTCCCATTTCTGTGCTGTGGTCAGGAAGGTAACCATTGTCTCCTCATTCAGATCCTCCTAACCCCCACCCCAAAGACCTTCTTTCACGATGTGTACAAGAAACTACCATCTGCTAGTAAACTGATCATTTGTGGAGGTCAAATGTTTGAGGGAGGAAAATCGAGGCACACTGCATGGCCAAAGCTCAGCACTTTATTTTAGCCAACTTCATTATTTGGGGGCAAATGATTCATGAATTACAAATGCTTTTGGTTGGCAAAACTCAGACACTGGATCTGAAGTTGAGATTTGCTGCTGGAGAGAACTGTGGGGGAAGGGTAGGGAGAGGGGATCTAGTGTGTTTAATTAAAATAGAACCATCAATAACGAAATAAATACATGTGCCCATCATCACCCTAATCACTGTTGTATCCTTTCCTTCACCTCCACAGCCTTTATCTTTCACAGCAGGGGCTATGTCTTCCACTCTGGAAAGGGCCCAGCACATTGCAGATCCTAGTGCAGTAGAAATAATAAACACTCAGAAGATACAAAGGGTCAAATAACAGGGATGAATGAACTGTTTTGGAATAAATAAGAACACACATACACACACTTCATG
Organism: Chelonoidis abingdonii; assembly: GCF_003597395.2. Taxonomy (NCBI): domain Eukaryota; kingdom Metazoa; phylum Chordata; order Testudines; family Testudinidae; genus Chelonoidis; species Chelonoidis abingdonii. The sequence continues at coordinate 118,166,684 of NC_133772.1, read as the reverse complement.
CACCTATGTTTGAAAATTGCAGCTTAAGGGCCTGATCCTGCAACCACTGAAGTCAATGGCAAAGCCGCCATTCACTTCTTGGGAGGAGCGCCCTTTAAACATTTTCAGAGCTACCTTATTGTCCTCCTCCAAATCCAGACAGGATGGCTACAAAAAAACTTGGCAACAGTTAGGCACCTTGTATACAGAGATCACAGCCTGTCATCCTGCTCAATATTATCTTATTGTTTCCTTGTGCTCTCCCATCTATGTGCATCCACCTCCTATACTTAGCCTGTAAGCTCTTTGGGGCAAGGACTGTCTCTTTGTTCTGCATTTGTACTGTTCCTAGAGCAATAGGGTCCTGGTCCATAACTAAGGCTCCTAGGTGACATCACAATACTCTAACTACCAGTAGTACTGCTAAGTACTATTTCAGTGGTAAGGAAATACTGACTCCTTGTCCAATATTTCAGTCACCCAGCATCAGTTTGCCTGGAGATGCTTACATTTTCCTAAAGCTGTCCTGACTGTATCTATACCTTGCACATTATAAATGACAGTGCAAGCAGCAACCAAAAAGTTAAATGAGAAATCCACCCTCGTTTAGAACGATTACAAGCGAATCAATCCTATTCAGCATAAATCTGTTCTGAATACATCTATTGTGTCCTAGAGTAGAATAAGGTCATAATCAAGTCATGATCTCACCTCACACCTTTATTATGTACAGTAAGTACAAGACTGTTATGTACAAAACTGAATAACAGCAAGAAGAAAAAAATCTAATTACATTCCTTTGAAGCCTAGAATAGTCTGTGTTACAGTCACTTGGACCTGTTTTTGATGTCATCTGATAACAAAAGATAATTATGGAATAATACACGCTACAGCCCTCTGTCTATATAAATCCTGTATATGCTCATTTTCAGTGCACACCTACAAATGAATGGACATTATGTTCTCCTAAATTGATTAAGAGACTAAGATGATGATTTATTTTATATCTTTCGTATGAGTTATTTGGTTTTGAAACTGGAATTGGAAAATTCATGACATAAGATCTATGCATCAAAAGAGCTGATCAGAATATAAATGGAAACATTATCAAAGAACCAATGTGCCTTTTTAATAAGCCTTATCACATGTACCCACAGATAGTGTCTCTCTCTCCTTCTCTCTCTCTCTCTCTCTCTCTCACAGTATGGGAGAGGAGGAAAAAGGTAGGAGTGGAAAGATGTTCCATTCTGGATCTCCTCTTATCCTAGAGGAGATATCCCTTTCTAGATAACTATCTGCTAGGGAAAGGAAAACATAAGGTATCCTCTTGCAGCTGCTGTAGAGCAGACACAGTGAAGTCCATGGAGGCTCATTTTCTGCAAGCAAGGTAACAGTCCCACAGCAAAATGACTCATCAGATGTAATCTCCCTCTTTTCACACCTATTTAATTGATAAAGACATTTCTGCTTTTGCTTGCCAACCAGCACTGACAATTTTCCTCATAAACACTGATATAGCACCTTGCTGGAGGAAATTTAAATGGATTTGGGCTGGCATTGCTGTGGACATGTCAGCATATTCTTGGAGACAACTTAAGAAATGGTGTTAATGATAAAACATATTTAAGGAGGCTTCAGACATAGCATCTTTGTACTCTTATCTCCATCAAACTATAGCCATAGAAATTATTTTTTTAAAAGAGCAATTTCTTATAAAGACACAAGCTTTAGGAAATCCCTTCATTAAAAACAAAACCAATCATGATGCTATCATTGACAAAAGTTTTATCTTTTGAAATTCAGGCCATGTTCAGATTCCCTGAAGTTGTAAACTGACAGCAACCCACATCAGCTATCTTTGTAGCTGCCACCAGGGGGACCTATTACAGCAGCAAACTTTTTTTCTCCACCAAACAAAATAAAACAAAACACATCCCAAAACACTTTGGAAGACAGGGATCCTGTACAGCAGGGATGGGCTCCACCTAAACCAAATGGTGTCAGTTTGCTGTCTCTTAAAATTAAAAAGGTTCTAGATCAGTTTTCAAACTAAAGGCTGGGGCGGGGGGGGGTGCCGACAGGTGTGGACGAGTGGACAGAGACATCCCTTAGGTGAGGATCTATTAATGGAGATTCTCTATGTCCTAGTAAGGAGGAGAGGAATCACTAAGAAAGGGATAGATAATAAGACAGAAAATATCATGTTATCTCTATATAAATCCATGGTACACCCACATCTTGAATACTGAATGCAGATGTGGCCACCCCATTTCAAAAAGTTATTCTGGAGTTGGAAAAGGTTCAGAAAGGGGCAACAAAAATGATTAGGGATCTGAAATGGCTTCTATATGAGGAGAGATTAATAAGACTGGGAGTTTGCAGCTTGTAAAAGAGACGACTAAGGGGGGATACAATAGAAGTCTATAAAATCATGACTGGTGTGGAGAAAGTAAATAAGGAAGTGTTATTTACTCCTTTCCTTATAACACAAGAACTAGGGGTCATTAAATGAAATTAATAGGCAGCAGGTTTAAAACAAACAAAAGTAAATATTTCTTCACACAATGCACAGTCAACCTGTGTAACTCCTTGCCAGAGGATGTTGTGAAGGCCAAGACAATAACTGAGTTCAAAAAAGAACTAGATAAATTCATGGAGGATGGGTCCAACAATGGCTATTAGCCAGGATGTGCAGGGATGGTGCCCCTAGCCTCTGTTTGCCAGAAGCTGAGAATGGGCAACAGGTGGTAGATCACTTGATTACCTATTCCATTCATTCTCTCTGGGCACCTGGAATTGGCCACTGTTGGTAGACAGGATACTGGGCTAGATGGACCTTTGGTCTGACCCAGTATGGCTGTTCTTATCTACATCTATGAATATTTTACTTAATCCCCCACCTTGTTTCTCCCCTCCCACTGCCTACTTACTGATTGGTAGCAAAAATGTCTTGGAATGTTAGTTTTGCAAAATTGCTCTCATGGACTATTAGAGCTACTCAGAACAAAAAAGTTGTTGAAACAGTTTTCCATTGGAAAAAGCTTTTTCAATAAAACCTTTCTTCATGAAATGGTGTTGATTTCAACGAACATTAGCTTTTGCGGGGGGGACAGAAAACAAGTGCCTGAAATGTCAAAATTTCTTGTTTTTATTTTTCATTTTGAAGTAACTTTATTTCAAAATGTATTTTATTTTGTATTTTTTTAAAAGAAAGATTGAAATTGAAGAATTGGAGGAGGGGAAGTGATTTATTAAAATAAAACATTTTGGTTGACCCAAAACATTTTTTATATTTCTATTTAGCAAAAAGTTTTGATTGGGGGAGTATTTTTTCTTTGAAATCTCAAAAATGTTCATGAGACAGAAAATCCATTTTCTGACCAGCTCTATAGACAACCCATTTAACAATAAAAATTAATCTTTCTACTGTTCTTACATATTAAATATATTTTCCTTTTATTTATTTATGCTATCCCATCCTCCATGTCAATGAGGGCATTTTCTACATTATATATATATATATATCCACTGTGTAGTTTGTGTGTCTGTCTCTCTGTGTGTTTGGGCCTGTGTGTGTGGGGAGGGAACGGGGGGGGGGGAATAGGAAGATGCTGGATTTGGGAGCCATGTGCAAGTGGTTTGCACTCCTGATGGAGCCCAGATACATCAGGATTCCCACTTTTCCCCAAGTGGTAGAAAATGATGGCAAGCCAATGGAGAGGACCAGTGAATCCATAACTATGTGGTTCCACTGGTCATTACACCTCACAGAGCAGAGTGGAGCAGGAGAAGGAATTGTGCTATAAAGGATTAAGATAAAACAGGAAGTTCAAAGCTGACACGAATCCTGTAGACACTATGCAGTGCCAAACTTTCCATTGACTATCTCTCTCAAACACACACACACACACTCTTTGAACTTCAGAAATAGGAGTCCACTGCACCAACCTCTGGACACCTTTACACAGTGAAAAAAATCATTAAATATCGAAGACACAACATATGGCCTACCATAAGCAGCATTAATGGACACTGACCAATTGTCCATCCCAATTTATCTTTTAAATCTCCTTCAGATCTTACCCACTCTCAAATAAATGCCTGGATATACAAACAAACCTTACATCATGCTTTAAAGATCAAGAGCCTGAGGCCCTAGAAGAGCCAGAAAGGGAGTGACTTTTAAATCTGAAAATACTGTACCAAGAAGTTCCTGCCTGTAGTTTCCAGAGTTCAAATCTAGGGTCTGTCAACAGGAGCTATCTCAGGTGATCTGAGCTGTCAGAGCAGAGAGAGATCTAGTGAGGACACAGATCATGTATGTAACTTTTCAAATTAAAACCATTTATAAGCACATAGGAATCCAATGTAGCATACCAAGCACAGGCAGACCAAATAGGCTGCCATGTTTTGCACACGGTGGAGCTTCTGCATGGTAATCAGTGGGAGCCCCAACTCTGTGATGGCCCAAGCACCCTTGTATAAGGAAATAGCTGTATTTTCAGTATAAAAGTGCTGAGTGCTGCTCCCTTTGCCAGTCTCATGCCAGGTGGTCACTTCTATGCTATTTTCATTCCAGCACGCAGAGAGGAACAGATGATCACCTCCAAGACTAATATTAAATGGAGATCCACATCTCATAGGTTAATGCTCCTCAACAGACCAGTTGGTGTCTCTATTAACCTTTCCCCAAGGCCAAGTTTATCAGACTCTTCATCACTGTAACCCCATCCAGATTGAAATTTTGTAAATGTGTGTGTGTTGAGGAGATTAAGTTGGTGATTTATTACACAAATTTTTCACCTCAGAAGATCTGATTCTGGATTCCATCATAGATTAAATGGGTTTGATACGTCTCACCCTAGCTTCTTGCCTGGTAGTTTTCACTCAGTTGAAACTGAAAATTAGACAATCAAGGCGGTGCGATGATGAATCTCTGGAATGAGAGTGTGTGGAAGTGGGAGTTGGAGAAAAAATGAAGCTGACGTAGAACCGGTTGAATGTTTTCAGTGTAATGTATGTTCATTGAAATGTGCTGTTTCATCTAACTTAAATGTTTCACAAAGACATATCTACTTTATCAAAGTTTTGAGTGGGATGTTTTCTCAGATCCTGGGCTCTCTGGTCACTTCTGACCAGAAAGAGAGAGAGAGAAAAAAATCTGTCCTTTTTTTATTTAAAAACAGGCATTTTAACACAATTCCATTTCATGGAAATGTTCAAAAGGTTTTGTTTTCATTACAATGTGGAACAACAACAAATTTAGAAATTCAAAAGTTGTTACAAAATGTAGTTGTCATATTCTGGCCAGCTCTATTTGCATGGCAAGAGAGTAAAAATGAGTCCTTTTGTTTGCTTTCTTGATCCTTCTCCAGGGAGCTTAGATCTTTCTATGACAAAAACTTGGCATGTCTGTTTGGTAAAACTAATAACACCAAATTAATTAAAAGAATCCCTCTCTCTGAACACAGACACTCTGTACTGCATTTAGCATAATGAATTTTGTACTGAGAAAAAGGAAGGCAACCTGCTGTTTCTTTGCAAGCAAATTGGTCTCTACCTATAAATTATTCTACACAGTGAAGCAAACAGTTTGCTTTTATCTAGAGATATGTGGGCAGCCTGGCAAAAAAATCTGTGGATAATTCGAAAAAGCTGCTTTTAGTGACCTAAGCAACTGAACATTGCTTTTGTGGAGACAATATCTTGACACATTTTAAATGTGTTGCATGGTGTGCTACATCATTGATGAGATTTTACACTGTGTCACATTAGCATAGGTGGGGGTATCATTTACTTAGGGTCTCTGCAAAATGAGTGTGGCTGCCTCTTTCTTATGTCAGGGGGCAAAGGGTATACTCCAACCACCCTCCAACCTGTAGGGCAGTGTTTCTCCATCACCGGTACATGAATTCTCCCTGACACAGTTTAGGAAGGCAGCAAGGCAATCCCTGGTATCTGAAAGGCTGAGAACGTTGATATGAAGAAAGCTGTTATTACCACAGCTACACATATATAATACCATCCCAGTCAAATGGAGCCCACCACTTCCCCCTTCCATATTACTTGGCACACAGCGCCTTCCCAGCTTTCAGTACCACTCCATAAGCACTGCTGAGGCATTATTAAGAAAAAAGAATATTTCCTGCACCCTAACTGAAAGGAGCCGATCACTGATGCTCTAAACATGTATGGGCCTACTGAAGAGAAGGTGTTCCCCAGGTAAAGCCTACTGTACATTACTCGGTCTCTGGAACAGGCAAAGGTGATGCTATTGAAAGAAAGAAACAGAGAGTTTTTTTAATCTTTATAATTAGATAATCTGTTAGCAGAAAAGGGGAAAGGTGTTGAAAAGGTGGATGAAGAATGTACAAAGTCTTTGCAACCCCTGCTAGTGTCTGAGTAACTGAATTATTCATGAGCTGGCCAGTAGCTCTGCACCAACTGTGGCTAGAAATGGTTTGGTTTTGTAATATTTTCTTAGTAACTCTACAAAAATTCTTCACACCCACATGGTGAAAAGTGCAATTCTTCCACTGTTCCAATGCCAAACTCAATGGAGTTCTGCTTCACAACTGGAGCTCCTTAGGTGCTATCACAACACAAATCATAAATAACAAACCTCATTTCTAAGCCCATTTTACAGCCTCACTAGTGCCTCACACATTCGGTGGCGTTCTCATAAATCCTACTGTTTCTGTGGACTGTCATACCGGTGATGACATTCTCTAGAATATTTGTAGTAAAGAAACACTAAAGAGACAGTTGAAGTGATTCACTTTAGAAATTTGGTTGAATAGTCACCATTTTTCAAGAGGATTCTGTACTGTTAACTTATTATGTGTGTTTTTTTTTTTAATTATACAGTTAATTTTTTTGGCATAGTAATTTTTTCACCCTGTTTTTTCATCTATCCCAGAATTTTCCCATTCCAGCCAAGCCCTAAAATGCTGAGAGGGACTAAATTTACTCTATATGTTGCTACCCATTTTTGACAATGAGTGTGTCTTACCCCCTCTTTTCAGGATTCGTGGCCAGAGCCATGTCGTCCCCTTCTCCCTCCCACCCCCTGCAAATATGTAGATTCAAGGAATGATAGAATCAAATAAAACAGAGGTAAAGGAAAGTCTTGTGCTTAAAGCACTTGCTGGATACTCAGATAAGGATCTGGTCCTGTTTGACTTCCCCAACCTTACAAAGAAAATCTCAGGCAGGACTAGGAACCGAACCAAAATCTCCTAACTGCCATTGATTTGCATGGATTTTAGGTGCCTAATACCTTCACAAATCTGATCTTTAATCTCACTGTGCCTCAGTTCTCCATTGATCAAATTACACTTCATTTCCCCCAACTTTTGCTCTGTCTTGTCTATTTTACTGGTAAAGTCTTTGGGCAGGAACTGTCTCTCTTTCTGCGTGTATGTACAGTGCTTAGCACAATGGGGCCCTGATCTCAGCTACAAGTACAAATAATAGCAGTACACGTAAAAAAGCTGAAGAAGAAGAAAGGACAAGAAGGCCAGTACCAGTTTATTCTCTACAGTACATTCTCCATTGCTTTCCCAAATCTAGTTTATAATTTTGTAAATAGTACAGTAAGATGAGGTTCAGGCCATGACTATAGGAGAGAGACTATAGTAAGAGCAACAGGTAAATATCTAACCTTGTGGGTATGTCTACGCTGCCATTGGAGGTGTGACTGCAGCACATGTGGACATCCCCAAGCTAGCTCTAATGTAGCTCGCTCAGGTCCCATTAACGCTGAAGTTGCGGCAGTATGGTTTTCAGCATGGGCTAGCTGCCTGAGTACACATCCAGGGTTCTGGGCAGCTGTGTACAGCTGCGGTAGCTTCAGTGCTATTAGTACCCAAGCTAGCTAAATTAAAGCTAGTGCAGGTATGTCTGCACAGCTGCAATCCCCCCCCTCCGCCCTCCCACACACATCGCAATTGCAGAGTACACCTCTACCCTGATATAACGCAACCCTATATAACACGAATTTGGATATAACACTGTAAAGAAGCGCTCCGGGGGGAGAGGGGGCTGCACCCTCCAGCGGATCAAAGTAAGCTCGATACAATGCAGTTTCACCTATAACAGGGTAAGATTTTTTGGCTCCCGAGGACAGCGTTATATCGGGGTAGAGATGTATACATATTCTGTAAGGCTGCCGTCTGCATTCAGTGATAGAAAGGTTTCTGCTGGCAATGTATGTTTACACATAGGCATCTAACAGCAAACTTAGCCCTTGCTGTTCAATTCTAGACTTTTAAACTATCCTTATGTTGGCCTGTCATAAATAGATAGCTAAGGGTTAATGTTTCTTTCACCTGTAAAGGGTTAACAAAGGGAACCAAACACCTGACCAGAGGACCAATCAGGAAACTGGATTTTTCAAAGCTCAGGGATGGAATGTTTGGGTCTGTGTCTTTTGTCTGGCTCTCAGCTATGAGAGGGGTCTTTCTATCTTCAAACTTCTAATCTTCAGTTTCAAGTTTGTGTAGTACTAAATTGGTAGAAAAACCAATTAGGCTTGTTATTGTTTTTGTATTACATTGTGTAGTTGCTGGAATGTTTAATTGATATTTTTTCAATAAGGTGTCTGTTTATTCATATTTTTCTTTTAAGCAATAGCCCTGTATTGTCACTTTTTGATACGGAGATTAATTTTTTGTCTTTTTCTTTCTTCTTTATATAAGCTGTTCTTTTTTTATAAAAGCTTGTTGACTTCTTTTTTCTAGTTATGGCAAGTTGGGATAGGGAATCTCTGTGCACGATTTACGTGTCTTCTCTCAGGAAAGACTGGGAGGGGAAAAGTTAAGAAGTCGCGCCTCGGGGATAAGGTAATATTGTCCTCATCGGTTGTGTTCCAAGGGATTGAAGCAGGGAAATCTCCTTAGTATACCCAGGGCGAGGAAGTTAGAAAGAGAGGAAGGGAAGTGGTTATTTTCCCTTTGTTGTGAGACTCAGGGCACCTGAGTCTTGGGGGTTCCCCAGAAGGTTTTGGGAGACCAGAATGAACAGGCACTGATTTCCTGTCTGGTGGCAGTGATATCAGATCTAAGCTGGTAATTAAGCTTAGAGGGGTTCATGCTAGCTTCTCAGTTTATGAACGCTAAGGTTCAAATCTGAGTAGGAAAGCTATGACATGGCCCAATAACAATTCTGAAACTACTTGCTAAAAAGCCCTGCTAGGCTCATCTCAATTCAGTCTTCTCACTGACTGAAGCCTGTCAGAGACAGAAGGAAGCGCAGAAAGCAATTCAGCTTTGTTTTTCAACTTCTCTCCCAACCCTAGGAAGCTGTGTTTAGTTGCATTAGTGAGATCAAAATTGCCATTGGTCCCACAAATGACACCTTACAGCAGAACCAGTGCTGCAGGAAGCACCCTGTGGGACTGCTCTGCAGCTAGTGCTGCACAATGGAGGCCTGTACACCATTTACACTCTCTTAGTGGCTTTTATGTGGGAGTTAAGTGGTACATAGGGCTTATGTTGGCCTTCTGCTCAAGAGTCAATTCCAGATTGCATGCACCAAAGCATTCCAGGCAAATGGACTGGTTGCAAAAGTTCTGCCCTATGTTATTTTCCAGTATGGTGATTATTTTAGGGCATCATCATAATAATTAATATTTTGTGATTATATAGCACTAGACATCCATGGATCTCCAAGCACTTAAAAAAGCTGGGTAGACACCACACCATAAAACCTGATCAGGTAAAGTAGAGAGACATTTGTACAGTGTAGGAGAAAATGGGAGGTGGTGAGGTTAAAGAGATCCCCCGGGCTTCAGAATAGTATTTGCTGTGAATATGATACATGTCTTCCTGCCTGTCTGTAAAACACCCAGCATCCTGTGGCATTATATTAATCATTAATAAAAAGTTCACTAGTTCTAGTTGCTCCTGTGGAGCTTTTGGGTCATTCAGATGGGGATGGTATTCTCATGAGAAGAAGTTTACCTATAATATGGTAAGATTAAATTTCCTTCTTGTGGCTGGACCAGAAAAGAGATATAGTCTCTACTACTGGGCACCCCAAGCTGTGGAAAGTTTGGATCTGAATCCAGTTCTACATCCAAACTGAGTAGCTTACAGTCAGCTACAGGACTTGATTCTGATCTTACACTGGTGTAAATTAGGAACAACTCCACTGTAGCCAATGGAAGTATCCTGGTGTAAAAACAATAGATCAGACTTAGGTCCATGGTATTTTATCACTTCTACTTCCAACCCTGCCCACTTCTGGTCTCTGCCCAGTCCCTGTATCTCCCTCCAGTGGCATACAGAAGTTTTAAACAAGCCATAGGGGGTAAAGGCAGAATTTCCCCAGCACAGGAACAGCATAGGGCTACTATAAGCAATTCTTTGCTGATCCTCCCCTTGCATGATAAATTGTGGCCATAGAAGGGAGCGTGCACACTGGAGGTGGAAGGGAGTGGAGATTCTTGGCTGCAGTACAATCCATAGGCAGCCTGGGAAAGGCAGCTGTTAAGTTCAAACTGCCAGCCATGCTGCTGTAGATTACACAAGGGACTGTTTTGTCCCCAACAGCAGCCTGGAATCCGTGCAATGCTAGTGGTATAAAGCCACTTTTACCCTTCTCCTCCCTCTGGGCTCCTCCTTTTGTGCTGTGTCTCTCAGATGACACAGCCTGGAGTGTGACCATATCTGGAATATTGTGTGCAGTTCTGGTCTCCATGTTTAAAAAAGATTAATTCAGACTGGAACAGGTGCAGAGAAGGGCTATGAGGCTGATCGGAGGAATAGCTAATCTACCTTATAGAGGAGACTGAAGGAGCTTGGCTGGGTTAGCCTAACAAAACAAAGGCTGAGGGGAGGTATGATTGCTCTCCGTAAATACATCAGAGGGATAAACTATTTTAAACACCAGGGAAAGGCAGGAGTTATTTAAGTTAAGAGCCAATGTTGGCACAGGAACAAATGGGTATAAACTGGCCATCAATAAGTTTAGGTATGAAATTAGACAAAGCTTTCTAACCATCAGGGAAGTGAAATTTTGGAACAGTCTGTCAAGGGAAGTAGTGGCTAAAAAACCTAATGTGTTTCAAGGCCAAGCTTGATAAATTTATGGAGGAGAGATTGAGATTGCCTGCACAGGCGTATGGGTCATCTGCGACAGCTATTAGCAAATATCTCCAATGGCTGGAGATGAGACACTAAATTGGGAGGGCTCTTAGTTACTACAGAGAATTCTTTCCAAGGTGTTTCACTGGTGGGCCTCGACACATGCTTAGGGTTTAACTGATTGCCATGTTTGAGGTTGGGAGGGAATTTCCCCACAGATCAGATTGGCAGAGTCTCTGGGTGGGTTTTGCCTTCATCTGCAGGTGTGGGGCCTGTGCAGGTTTGAACTAAACTAAATGGTGGAGTCTCTGTATCTTGAAGACTTTAAACCGAAATGTGAGGACTTCAGCAACTCAGTCAGAGATTTAGGGTCTATTACTGAGTGGGAGGGAGAGCTTTCTGTGGCCTGTGATGTGCAGGAGGTCAGACTAGATAATCATGATGGTCCCTTCTGACCTTAAAGCTATGAGTACAGAAACTACACAGAAATGAAAAATACAAGGCAAAAAATTTCCTGAATATATTAATTCTCTCTCTCTCTCTCTCTCTCTCTCTCTCTCTTTCACACACACACACACACACACACACACACACACACATATTTCAGTTTGGGTTTGGTACAAATTTGGGCCAGAAGTTCCATTTCTGTTTTATCTGGACTCATTTGTATCTGCATTCAGCTTGGAGGGTAATAGTAAAATAACAAAGGACAAAAAGTAAATCATTGCAAGCGTTCAACAGAGTAATACATTTCCTGGCTCCAAAGAACGTGAATCAGGCCTATCCGGTGCAATTGGGTTTGTTTACTGTACAGTATTATTATAAAAATCCTTTCCTTGCTTGCTGAATCAAAATGAACTGTATTTCCTAATTCTGTGCTTCCTGAGAGATACTGCCACATGCTTTATCCAAACACAAGCTAAAACTAACCCACCCGTGCAGCAATTATCTTTAATGCTTACAAGCCTCTGGAGAGATGTTGCCCTCCTATTTGCCATTGAAGTAGAAAACCACCTTGTATCAAAGAGGAAAACACTCTGTTTTCATATTCAATGCAAATATTTTAAACATTTTTTTAAAACAATCCATTTTACTCAAATCCTCTACTGAGGGATTATAGTAGGGAGGAATCAAATAGGGGTTTTTTTCTAGATGTAGGTGCATACTGAAAATATTTTCAGGGAATAATTACTCTGTGTTTTAATGAATTCCTTTGGCTGGGCTAATCTCCTTTTTAGAATCCCTTTCCGTGAACATTTGCATGGTAGAGTTATGCTGTTACGAGGAAAGCTAATTTTAGAGTGACTTGTGCATGTATCCATAGAAAATGAATTTTAAATTCACAAGGCACAACTTTTTATGAGATGTTCATGTGTAATGCTGCTATTTTGACTAACACCAAAGAATGAACTTGGGGCCCTCCAGAGCTAATATGGGTTAAATTCTATAGCTTGAGTTAATGAAACAGGCTGTGTAGTTAGGGGCTGTAATAGACCCATCTCCTCTGTGGATTGGGCACAGTGGTGGAAACATAACACTCATTGACCAGAGGGTTACACTTCTTCCAGTGAAGGATAAGATACAATAGCATGTGGCTTATCTGATGAATCACAGCTAACTGGCTCAGCTTGAATTCTGAATACTGAAGGTCTCGGGTAACTGTTAATGAACGTAGACACAAAATTAAACCAAAAATTGTTCAAATGAAGACTACATGGGGTGGGGGGTTACCTTTAAGGGAGAGTTTACTGCTTCTGAGGCCATGTGTTTCTGAAGAAAAATAAAAATAAAATGGTGAAACAAAGATGTTACTGATGCTTACTAGTGCTACTTTGAGTTCTGATCTATAAATAGCCACTTCTCAGTTTAGCTCTGGTGGATTAGAAATCTTGTAGAATGAAGCATTGACCACAGGAGGAACTGAAACTTATCATCTTGGTCTGGAGTCATGTCTTCAATGCCCCTTTTAGTACGGATCTGAACTCTCTTGATGTTAAGAAGGCTTTGAATTTGGGGGCTGGGTGTGAAGACATCTATAATTTTCAGTCTCTCAAATCTTTGCTAAAGCAGCATTAAACTCTTCCTCCACCCCCTAATTCAGTTTCTGAGATGGAAGGAAGCCCTTTTCCTTCAGGTTCCTTCCCATACTTTGGAGAGAGGGATCACTGGCTCTGTCATCAAATACAGTTTCTGCCTATGAATGGGTTAACTTATGTGTTTCACTTTTCAACTACTTAAAGGATGAAACCTTTTGTAAGAACAACTACTTCCTCATTTCCCCTGAGATTAGATTTCTTAAAGGAGCCTCATTTTTGACTGAAGTGTGGAGTCTGCAACTGTTTCCCTGGCACAGAGAAGGCTAGAGAAAAGGTTAATTCTGTCCAACTTGATTATTTTGCCAAACCAACATTCAGAGGAATTGGAATGATTAGGAAAAAAACAAAAAACAAAAAAACAAAACCGATGAGGCACCATCCTGCTCCCACTGATCCAATATTCAATTTTATGTCATTACTTCTAGTCATACCCTCCCTAGTGTGGATCACTCTAACAATTCTTCTTCTTCCTGGGTGACTAAACCCTTCAAATATGAATACACCTCTTTGTCATTTTTTATCCAAGCTATACCTACTTCATTCTCTTAAATTTCTCTTCCCAGATCAATTGCACCAGCCCTTTAGATCATTTTTGTTGCTTTTCCCTGAATTACTTCCAATTAATCACTATCTTTTTGCTATTAAGGTCTCCAGAATGAATACAGGATTCTAGACATGGTCTCTTGACACTTCTGGCTCTGCCCGTCAATAAATGGAGAGCAAAAAGGCTTGTTAGTGACCTCCTTCCATGTGCAAAAAAACCCAAAACAAACAAACAAACCTGATTGCTTTCTACGATGAGATGACTGGACTTGTGGATGGGGGCAAAGCTGTTGATGTTGTATACCTTGACTTTAGTAAGGCTTTTGACACGGTTTCCCACAGCATTCTCATCAGCAAACTAAGGAAGTATGGGTTGGAGG